>NW_014040530.1:199274-208516 GCF_001186125.1 Sphaeroforma arctica JP610
ATGTGTATGTGTGTATACCTGTATGGATGGGTGTGTGTATACTTGTATATGTGTGTGTGTGATTATGTATGTATGTATGTATGTATGTTTGTATGTTTTTATGTATGTATGTATGAATGAATGAGTGAATGAATGAATGAATGAAGTTAAATGTGTATGAGTGTGTGTATGTGTACACGTGTGTGTAAGCATGTTTGTTTGTATGTATTTACGCATGTATGTACGTATGTATGACTGTATATATATATATATATGAACGCTCGTATATATGTGTGCATGTATGGTATGTATGTATGTACGAATGTGTATACGTGTATGTTTGTGTGTATGTGTTTGTATGGGTGTGTGCGTATGTGCACACGTTTGTTTGTAAGTGCATGTATATAAAAACAAATATACACACCAATCACGTATGTGTGGCCATATACAGAGAATTGTGAGTTTTCGTGTGCGAAACATGTAGGTTTGTATACTATCGTAACCGCAGGTGCATACAACTACAATATTAAGCCGCAGTTACTCTCAATGGTGTACGCTAGTCGCTAATATATGTGGGCAGTATGTATCTCCCAGATTGTGTTCATAGCAAGCATATGTTTTAGTACAATGCCACAATAGTGAGAACGTGCGCACAGTAATAGCCGTATCTCTACCGCAAAAAAAAGAAAAGAAGACAGACTCGAACGAGTATCAAATAGTTCCTGTGTATTGCTGAAAGGATCAAGCGAAGTGCACAAAGTGTTCCCTCTCTCGCATATCTATTGTGCGGTATGCACATATCTTTAAGTTGTATGAGTATCTTCTAAATGAGCATATAGTACACCATATCAGAAAACGTGAAGTTGTTACTGCAACACAGATGCAGGCAACAGTTGGCGCATATTCAATCCGACAATTTTTACCGCTACACCATGATACCTATTCAAGATCACCCGACGATGCGTATTCACTTGAGAGTACTTACATTTTCAACACGCCGACACCGTCGGCGTAACGACTTGAGTTGCGCTTGTGTTGATTGTGGTGGCGCCGTAGTATGACTCCCTGCCGCCGTGGAGCTTGACATGGCTAGCTCGACTGCAGATGCTTTAGTGTATCGTTTTAATATAGGATATCCGTATATTCACGACGACACTGTTTACAACTTACACACACGACGATAACAATAACAAATATTTATATATTTACACTTCGACAATATATTTTCGCTCTCAGTGGTCGAGTGACCGCAGGCCATCGTACACGTAAATATGCCCTCATCAGCGTACCACCAGAAGTTCACTGTTCAGAATCTGAAGCACTCAACGGGTCTATTTGTCGAGTGAGAGAGTGATGACAGCCAAAAGCAGTGCAAAGCGACCTGCAAAGTCCGAAGTCATAGCGTTAATTCGTTTTACATATATGCAGTAAACGTTTAACGCAAGCCCCAAACACGATTGAATTACATATGTTTGTAAATATTATAATACATACTACGCAGTAAAAATACGGATTCTGTTTCACTAGGTAAATATTCACGTGTGCTAGCTGCTGATACAGGTTTCTGAATCTGAGCGAGTCCATGTATGTGTGAATACACAAATTTTGACAGAACACCAATACGTAGTTCAATATGTGCTACGATAGTACCACTTGCGTCACTTCAATTAATGTACTTCAATACGAAACGGCACGTCTGCCTGAACTACATTGCTGCGATATATAATTTTACCCATGTCGGTATCTGTACCCATACTTGTACTGCTAGCTATGCGCTCTGTATGAATAAAAGTACAAACCCATCAATCTTTACCACGTGCAATCTTTATGATATTTATGGGTATAAATAAAGCTATAGGTATATATATAGATAGATGTATAGTGTTTGTATTGTATATATATATATATGTATGTATGTATAGATAGATAGATGTATAGTATATTTTTTGTATATATGTGCGTGTGCGTGTGCGTGTGCGTGTGCGTGTGTGTATGTGTATGTGTGTGTATATCCACATGCGCACTCATATATATATGTGTGTGTGTGTGTGTGTGTGTGTGTGTATGTGTGTGCGTGTGCGTGTGCATATATATATATATATATTTGTGTGTGTATATGTGTGTATATGTATATATATATGTCGGTGTCTGTCTGTGTCTGTCTGTATCTGTCTGTGTCTGTATCTATTGTCTATTCGGTTGGCTTGCAGCTTCTGTGGATCCTTCGGAGATTACAAATACATCACGCATTTTTTGTGATTTACCTTGTGATTCAATACGGTTAGAGCTGCGATTGTGTAAGTAAATATGTGGGGTAGCCCGGAACGAAAGAACTAAGCAGGACTTGATTGCCCTGACACATGTTACGAGATACCGTACATCACAGTCGTATATTCAATAATCTGGCACGACGCAAATGGTGCAAGCCAGATTTGCTGAACACTATACTAATTTCTGCATTGTCTTCCTTTCGAACGCATACCCTCCAAGCACCCTTACAATGTCACAGCGGTACAGGCTGCGTTGAGTAATAATTCAATTGCCCTACATTCGAAACATGCTGATTCTCTTGCCAACCGGTTGACTAGAGAGCAAGCTATCATTTATTTATTTGACTAATATTTCTAGTTTTTCATAAAAGTAGTAGAGGCTTGTGAATTCGTCTTCGGCTGTGGCAAACAGAGAGTCCATCGATTGAATAAAAATACACTTATAAGTGCCACTATCTTTCACAATTTATGCATAATGCGGCACGGGTGAAGCAGTCGACACAAAAGACATCTCATCACCCTTGCACGTGATACGGCACGACAGGTTGTGCACGTGACCATGCGTTATCAACGTATGGTCTGTTACCTCAGCCGCTTCCTCCTTATTTGTGTTCTCGTTCTGTTGGTTGCTGGCACCACTCATATTTTCCCGAGCAAGTGACGAGGTTGTGAAGGCCGACGTTACTTTCGTCAATTCTTGCAACATACTTGCATTCCCCTGCTCCGCCTGAAAGATGTAGCAAATATAAGCTATCAGCGAGGGTTGTCTATACGTTGATCAGGCTGTTTTACGAAAACTTAGCAAAGCGACAGTAGACTACATTCGTGGACAAGAAAAACACTCGACACAACATGTACTCACCTGAGATATTGCCAGCCGTTGCGCCATAGCGTACTGACAGCTGAGGCGCTCTAATTCAAATTCGAGCTCTTTGTTGGAGGACTCAATAGTGTTCGTTACACTTTGCAGTGAACTCACGTCCTTCGCGACAGTACTCACTAAGTTTGTTATGTCCTGATTTTGTTTGGCCAGCTCTGATACTGAATCTCTGATTTGCTGTTGTTACAATTGGAGTGATTGCGATGAGATGGATTGTTGAAAAACGCAGCAAATACGCGATATATGCTTTAAATTACATCAACTAGAGTGTCAGGAACAGCACACAGAGAAGAGGATAGCGTGCAGTGAACACGCAACAATGAAGAACAATATAAGATAAAATTCATGGATTTTCTCGATAGCAACAGAATTCTGCACTTACAGTTAAAGTCTCCTTTTTTTTTTCCTGCACAGAAGTGCGGCTTCCCTATTCCGTTCGCGCCTCTTGAGTCCTTTCTTCTCGCCGAATTCCGTGAAATCGCCGGGAACATAATCATAACTGTTCAAAAAAGGTACCAGATATGTTTTAGATAAACAGCAAGATCCACTAAGGGTCGGTATACAATATACATATCATACCAATCATACCCATTGCATACCATACCAAACATACCAATTACATATCCCAAATCTCAAGGTCACAAACAATATCGATGGCAGAAAAACATCACAGCTGATCTTCAAATAATCAAGCTGCTTACGTATCATACTTACAATGATCCCTCCTCGCTCTTCTGCGAAGCCGTCTCGGAGAACATCCAGGACGATCGCTCGTACTTATCGTAGAGTGCTTGGTGGTCGACCGCGTGAGCAGGTGCAGCGGTAGCTGACAGCGACCCTGGACGGATGGCCGGAATGTCGTACTTAGATTTCCTCTTCTCAGTATTGATCTGTTGAGAAAGCGACGACGCCTCGGCCGCGGCAACAGACGCCAGAGCTGTGAAATGAATGGAAATCGCTTAAAATTTTGAATTGTCAATACAATGACTGTTAAACGCACTTGTCGCGCACCACCGACGACCAGTATCTCTCCTAGAACATTATCACCACAATACCTCAAGATCAAGTACATATACGCGATTTACGCACGCATTAACGGACTCCCGGCTGCAATCACCCAGTAGTGATAGTTATTTCACATCCTTGAACCCACCCTCTACCCCCTTTTTTCCGCTTTTCCCGTGCCAAAAACATACACCGAAAAATAGGTGAATAGCGACCAGCAGAAGATACAGGAAAATGTTGTTGTACATGGAATAGAGAGTTAAAAACGATATCGACACATGCCCTAATACATAAAAACACGAATCATTTTGCATTATGCCTACGTTGATATCCGTATGCAACGGGACACCGGCATTATATACTTCAATAAAACTGCTTCACTGCCAAATCACACGTTTATACTTGGCAAACAAGCAATCTGTGAAAACTACTCTCGAGCCATTAAATCTACATGTTTTAGCTATATCTAGATCAAGATCCAGACAAAGACTAACTCTGCCGGAAAAAAACCACCATACAAGAGTAAGATTGCATACCCATCAGAGAGTTCATGCCAGCCATATCTTCCTCCTTCGTCGGCGGTCGGAAGTCTGTGGACGCTGACGGGAGCTGTGCGCGCTCTGAATTGGTACGGGGATCTGCTAGTAAATTTGTATGTTGTTGTTGCTGTTGTTGTTGTGAGTTTGTACTGTCGGTATCCTTGGCACTGTTTGGAGCATTGAAGGGGGCGCTGTACACGTCGGGGGATGCGATTTTCGATGTATACCCAGAGTCTACTCTATTATTATTACTATCCTGCGACCCGTACGCATTATCGTACGTGTTGTTGGTCACTGTGCTTTTCGTTGCAACTGCTTGCGTGTCATACTTGTTCATGATGCGGGCGTGTGTGCAGCTGCGGCTATCGTTACAATCCGTGACGTGTTCTCTTGGCGCGTTATCGGTTAGTGGGTTGCTGCTTAGCTCTCCATCTATGTCAAGGCTTGTCAATCTGCAGAACAAAATCCTGTATGGTACGGATAGTTTTAGTGACAAGTGTTTAGGCGATTCTCTCTACACTCCCTAACTTCTATCACCGTGTTTAAATGCCGATTTCGTCGACTGAAGCCTCTATTTACATTTAAAGCATAAATAGGTTTGTTTTTATGAGGTGCAGGGAGCTGTAAAATAGTGATGACCCCATGCTTCTGCTCCAATCCTCGTAATGAAGATTTCGGATAAAACACACAGAATTATGTCTGTAACGCCATACCCGCATATCCCCCGAGGCTTTAGGCCCAGCGGTTGTGTCGACTTGTTTTGGCGATGGCTCCGTCGTAGTATATTATTTCCATCTTAAAAAAGAACACTGCGTCATGCGAATTGCACCAATCAGATATTGGTAACAAACGTGCGAGTTGTATCAGTGTAGATATTTTCAGTGATTCAAGAATTCGTAATGCAAATCCGCTTATCAACGGACACCAAGAGTTGATTGGATTACAAAAATAGTTCTGCCTCGCAGTACGTAAACTAAGATTCAGTACGTAAATACCCAGAGATTCCGTTTACGTACTAGTATTCAAGAATGTCGAAAGGTGCTCACTTCACAACAATCTTGTGGAGTCATCATGATTTTCAGATAAATAAAGTGATACCACAGTACAACGACACAGATTTCGGGCCAGGCTTTTGACCCAGAGTGCGGCAAGAGGCGGAACTTCTGGCAGCAGGTTGACAAGAAGAGAGTGTTATTTACGGTCTCACAACCCAATAAACTGTAAAGTGGCCCTTTTTTTTTACCCTACGGGACCGGCCCTTGGCCACGAGATTCATATCATTTTCAATTATTATTTTTTTCTAAAGTGAAGGAAAGTTCCCAATTACTTTAATCCGTGACCGTCTTGGCTCTTTCCCTTCCTGACACCGATGATGACAGCTCAACACACCCACAGAATAATTGATGAATAAACGAATGTTTTTAAAAATTTATCCGAATTCCAAGAGTTCAAGTTCCACGTTCCAACTTTCAAGGCCCAAGCGCCACACTATTTATTATATCAGCGTTTGTAGAATTGCTTGTACCTATCACACGTACGCTTAGGAGACAAATACATAATGTTGTGTACTAGACAGATTGCTTCTCGCACATTAGCGCTGCGCACGGCCCGTTGCGGTCTTTCATCAACGACGCGATGGATGAGCTCCGCCGCTGAGGAGAGCGAGTCTGCCAAAGCGTTTCGTGTCGAGGTATGGTGGATACTTAGCAACACTATGATGTATCGGCTTTGCGTTAATGGTGTTATTTCCTGTGGGTGAGCTGTGATTTACACTCAATTGTTGTCAGCTCACTGGATTCTTCTATTCGGTTCGTACTATGAACGAATAAAAGCGGGAGTAATTGCAATGACCTGCGCAGAACACGTGTTGGGTGATATTACATACTCTATTTCATCTGAACCTTTGTGTTGTTGCTTGGCGTAAGAGGTCACCAACGAGTGTTACATGTTAACCCGATCGCTTATATGTATTTTCAGGTGAGTTGTGACTCCATCTGACTGGAACTTCTGTTCAGTACTGTAACATTTTCAATTACCACCTGTACCTGTGTTGTTTCTCGCTTGTAAGAAAACGATGGTATTATGTTTGATTACATACCTTCTAAGTGCATCTGTCTCCTATGTTCGTGTCGCTCCCTTTGTGTTGGATTTGTTCTTCGGAATCGATAAAATATAAAGGAAATTCATCAATTCGTCGTAATATCTTGTATCTCAAAATATTGCAGCCTCACTCCACCGGAAAAATGACCGATCTCGGCACACGCCGTATCTTTAACGAAGAGCACGACATGTTCCGTGAAACCGCTCGTAAGTACTTCGATGAGGAGTGCAAGCCCCACACTGAGAAGTGGGAGGCTGCCGGTATGGTAGATCGCTCCGCTTGGCTCAAGGCCGGCGAGCTTGGTCTGCTAGGATGCACCACACCCGCTGAATACGGAGGTTCCGACTGCGATGCTAAATACGCCGCCATTGTGTGGGAAGAGCAGGCGTATAGTCTGTGCACCGGTCCTGGATTCGCACTGCACTCCGATATTGTCATGCCTTACATCAACCACTACGGAAGCGAGGCGCAGAAGAGCCGCATCCTACCCAAGATGGCTTCTGGTGAGTTCATTGGCGCTATTGCCATGACTGAGCCTGCTGCTGGGTCTGACTTGGCTGGTATGAAGACCACTGCGCTTAAGAACGAGGACGGCACATACAGTCTAAACGGTTCTAAGGTGTTTATCACTAACGGAGCTATGGCCGATGTCACCATTGTGTGCGCCAAGACTGCGCCCGAGAAAGGTCCTCACGGTATCTCGCTATTCCTGGTAGAGACTGGCATGCCCGGTTTCGAGCGTGGAAAGAACCTCAGCAAGATGGGCATGAAGGCCCAGGATACCTCCGAGTTGTTCTTCGAGAACGTACAGCTGACCGAGGCCAACCTTCTGGGTAAAGAGAACCACGGTTTCTACTACCTTATGCAAGAGCTACCTCAAGAACGTCTTCTAATCGCCGATATGGGAGTTGCCGCAGCCGAGGCTGTGTTTGAGCTGACCCGTGACTACGTTAAGGAGCGCAAAGCGTTCGGCAAGCCCTTGGTAGCCCTTCAGACCATCCGCCACAAGTTGGCTGAGTTGAAGACTGACATTTGCCAGGCTCGTTCATTCATCGATAACTGCATTGAGCTGCACTCCATTGGCAAGCTGGACACTGTAAGTGTTTTGTATTGATTGTTGCGGCTTGAAACATGTGTTTAATATTAATTAATTTCTAAACTATTTAATCTGCTGAGATCTGATCTACAGGTTCTGATCTATATACCTCGTCTTATGATTTACTCGATGATTTTGTTTTGCATCAGTTGTCGTAGATTGTTCATCCCTTGTCCGTTTATGTCTACAGGCTACCGCATCCATGGCAAAGGTCGTCGGAACAGACTTGCAGCACAAGGTTGCTGACGAGTGTGTTCAGCTTCACGGAGGTTGGGGATACATGTCCGAGTACCCTGTGTGCAAGGCCTTCCTTGACGGTCGCGTACAGAAGATCTACGGTGGAACTAACGAGATCATGAAGGAGGTAATCTCAAGAGATATCGTCGCTTAAGCAACGGTAGTATATAAATGACATAAATAAACAACAATTGAGCATATTGTTTTGCTCTTATCTATTTCACTCATGTTACATATGAGTGAGACTGAGGGGAAGTTGGCAGGTCTGTTATCGAGTACGTTGTTTGAACAGAAGTGTGCTTACGCATGTTTGCTGCGAAATGACCCAATGAATGGTTTCTGTTTTGCAGATGGTAAGCTTTTACTAGAAGCTCATGATACAATTTTTATTGAGAACATGCTACATACGAGTGAGATTGAATGGAAGCTAGTAAGTCTGATTTCTTGTACGTTGTGTGAGCAGAAGTGCGCGTAAGCATATTTGCTGCGAAATCAAACTCAAAAGAATGTTTTTTTATCGCGGAGCTATACACTTTTAGTAAAGCTTCTGGAACGATATTTATTGAGAATTCTTTATTTCAACTTTTAAGTTCTTTGACGTGAACATATGTATGCGTGAACAATACCGTCGATGTCGATGACATCGTTTATCGTTAAATATGCCTATACCAATACATCTTTGATGTGTGTGGACTGCAATGCCGGAGACAATCCCATGTGCGATATTTTGATCTGAGAAAGTCTACAAGGTGGTGCTCTGCATTTCGCTACTCTATTTTGACGAGAAAATGCAACAATATTGCCAACAGTACAGATGGTCATACGAATAGGTACAAGATTAACAATGCGTAAACAAAATGAAGCGTGTCTGTAACAGATATACAAATAGGTAGAGACTGATATATAAAAATACGATAAGAGTCTAGATAGATATGTATATATTTATGTATACTTATATCTATATTATATATAGTTAAATTTAAATCTAAGTATATATATGTTTGTATGGAAGTATGTATGATAATGAAACAATGTATGTATGTATATATGTATGTATGTATGTATGTATGTATGTATGTATGTATGTACGTGTGTATGTACTCATGTATGTATGTAAGTTTTTTATATGTATATA
>NW_014040530.1:209874-214100 GCF_001186125.1 Sphaeroforma arctica JP610
ATACACATACATAAATAATATATATAAATAGTGTGTGGCGGCGGGGGTGGGGGGGGGGGGGTTTGGGTGGGTGTGTATACATATCCATATATATATGTGTGTGTGTGTGTGTGTGTGTGTGTGTGTGTGTTCTTTACCGATACCTTTACCGATACAACAGTCAAGTATCAGTTTTTACCGAAGTATATGGCGTGTACACTTCAAAAAAATAACTTTACCGATACAACAGTCAAGTATCAGTTTTCGGTATGTAATCTACACCTATCACCTGAAATAGAATACAACGCTGACTAAAGAGAGCCAATGTTGTTAATCCTGTGAGCGTGAATTCATGGATCCATACTTCTGAATACTATAAAAAAATCGTTTCATACTTAGCCTTCTAAAATTACGGAGGTTGGGGATACATGTCCGAGTACTCTGTGTGCAGGGCCTTCCTTGACGCTCGCGTACAGAAGATCTACGGATGAACTACCGAGATCATGAAGGAGGTAATCTCAAGAGATATCGTCGCTTAAGCAACGGTAGTATATAAATGGCTACGGGGATGGCACCGCCGATTTGTTTTTAAAATAATAGTAAAATACATAATTCATCTTGTCCTTTATTTGATTTTTTTTTAAGATTTTTAAACCTTTTACTTTGTTACGGACGTTAGTCCGTTCAGCCATATTTTCTTTCTTCTCTAGAGGGTCATGACTTTGTTAAACAACTGATTTTTCAATTCAAAGTGTCGGTAGGCGCGAACGAAGCGAGCTGCTTTTTTTTTTTCAATTATTTATGTCGGTAGGCGCCAGGCGCTGCTTTTTATTTTTCAATCCTGATTATTTTTAAATGTAAATAACTAAAATATTTTGGTTGTCTTTATATTTTCTGGGTACGTTTCCGCCGTTATTTTTTAGAAAACAAAATGCTCTGAGCCTCCGCCATACAAGTGATATCAGCAATTCATCACTCTGCCACTCATCAATTTTTTATACTAAATAGCCCCCGACCCCCCCCCCCCCTCCAGCCCTCTCTCCCTTTTTATCTTAATGCCTTTCTGAAATTCATTTTCTCTTTGTTTTCATAATCAATGCTTTCTGCAACGTTTTAAAGTATATTTTTTAAATACATTATTGCTTCAGTGATGTTCAGTTTTAAACATTTTAAATCTTTTATTGAAATTTTCAGTTAGCTATGATATTCTTAGTACACTTTTTTAAAAATTTAACGACAAACCTAATGTTAAATTTAGACTTTAGCGGGCTATTAACAAAAGATATTTAAGTATTTCATTTCCAATCAGTCATATTTTTTAGGATGTGCTTCCCCTCAGTCATTTTTTTATTAAATTTTCAATACATATCTTTTCTTTTTTTAAATCAAAAATCTTTTACATTACAAGTACCAAAATACGCTCGCTTCGCTCGCTCCTGCTACATAATTGAAAAAGACATTACATAATCTGAAAAGCTCAATAGTCCTTTTTTTTTTATCATCATGGCGACTGGGAGTATTTCTTTTCAAACCAGTATAAATAGTTGGTAGCGTGTTTAAATACCAAGAGCAAACTGATGATTTGAAAATATTGCCTTTTGTTTTAAAATACATGCAGGAAGCATTTATGATTTTGGTTGATAATTTGAATTCGTTCGCTACTTGTGCAATTTTAAAGCTATATAATATTAAAAATTGATACTTTGAATTTGCTCGCAATTGTCATATATTAAAAAAATTGTTACTTGCGTAATATTTTTAATATATAATTTTTATTTGTCATATTTAGCGTGCTACTGCATTCAGTGTTTTTAATTAATTTAGAGGCTGGGCCAGCTAGAATTAAAAATTGCTAGTTTAAAATCAGACATTCAATTCACCAATCTATATTTTTTTAAATTTAATAGCTTGAAATTGTTTAAATTTATATCCTAGTTGTCATATTTTAGCCTGCTAAGAGGGCTAGGTCAGCTAGTATTAAAAAAAATCAGACTTTCAATTCACCCACTATAGCATTGAATTTAAAATTGCTCTCCTCGCTCGCTCCTTGTGTAATTTTTTATAGATTTTTCATAGTCTATTTTTAACACAAATTCTAAATAAATATGTAGTACAATATGTACATATATTCTGTTCTCTTTCTATTTAAAAACGCAAAAGAACATTCAATAAGCTAAATATTCCATCGCTACGTGTTAAATTTTTATTTTATAGTCGGTATATTCGCTCGTAATGACACAATATAAATATATGTAAGTTGTCGTAGAGGTTGGTACATTCAACTATTTTAAACCCGAGGTGGAAACGCTTTGAAACTTGTTTTCTAAAAAATAGCAAAGACAACCTAAACAAACACTCTTTTTGACAAAATAGTGTTTTAGTTTTTAAAATACAATACTTTTAAAAGCAAGGATTAAAAAAGTCTGTTAAGATATTGAACTATTTATTCAGGCCGGTTTTGCTAACTTTAGAAAATATAGAGAAATTACAGCCCATAAAAATGTAGAGGTATATTTTGGTATATTTCTTGAGAAATTTTGGAACTGTATATTTCCACACAATTTCAAAATATGCTGCCAGTTGTATTTGAAATATTGTCGAATATTCGCATACATACTTTTTTTTTAAATAAATATAAACTGTTGTTTCGGTAAAGATCTTTTTTGCCCGGAGTACATGCTCAATAGTTCATTACTTGGGCCAAAGTTGCCTTACGTGGGCCCATAAATATCGACCCTACCTTTGCAAATGGTCCGGATGCGGTTTTGGACACGAGCTCGGGCGTTATTAATTTTACAGTGACGGGTGTCGTATAGACAAAGTCGTAGGACATAGGTTTTGACTCAAAAAAAATTTCAAAAACAAAATACAAGCCACTATTGACTACATTCATTATTTACATATTTAACATTTACATATGCACCCCTCTTGGACTCGATTATTTATTTACTGTTTTTTTAATTTTCAGAAGGGGCCATGCTTTTTTTTAGGAGACATTATACATTTGACAAAATACATACATAAATACACACAATAATAAATAGACTCGAGAGAGTCGAGACTCGCAATATGGTAAAAATCAAATAAATAAATAAATAAAGTTATCCGAAGTTTTGGTGTGCACTGCGCGTCTGTGCCTGCCTCCTTGCCTGCTTTTCGCCTTGTCCTCCACCTATATTGTATCACAACAATAAATAACCCATACGTATCCAGGTGCCGGTCTTTCCCGAAGTTAGTAAAGTTAGTGAAGTTATTATGTATCCGTATCAACAGCAACAACCCCCTGGACCACCAGGGCAGCCAGGGCAGCCAGGGCAACCAGGCGCGGCTGGATTTAACCCTCAGCACTCTGTAGGCTCAATGGGAACACCACAGCGCCCAAACGCTGTACAACAGGGCCAAGGAGGTGGTTTTCAGGCACCTAGTGCGCAATCGGGTATGCCTCCATCACAACAACAACAACCACAGAATCCCATGGCAGTCCCACATCACCCCACCGGACCGAGTGCACACTTACAAGCAGCCACGCAACACGTAGGAGGCTTCCAGTCGCAGCCGACCAGTGCATCTGGGCTCAATCCGAACTTCTCATCTCAGCAACAGCCACAGCAACAAATACAGCAAAACAATGCATTCCAGTCAGCTATACATACCCCACAGGCGCCCAGTACAACCCAGCCACCGCCTGGGGGTAACCCTGGCAACGGAGGCGGCTTGGGTAGTCCCTCAGGGCCTCCGAGTGCGAATATGCCGCATGCAGCCTCCAATCCAGCAGTGAACAGGCTACCACCTACTTCCTCCCCAGCAGCACCCCCTACCGTAAGCTCACCTGGCAGCCATATGCAGAAGTCAGCGTCAACACATTCTATGGGCTCACTATCCGCGGTATGACTGGTTTGCGGCTTGTATATATGTGGACGCTAGTATTAGATGTGTGTGTGTGTTTGTATATATGCATGTATATATATATGTGTGTGTGTGTGTGTGTGTATGTATGTATGTATATATGTATATTTTTATATCATTATATTGTTGTATTATATTATTATCGTAGTATATTTTTATGTCAATATATTATTATAATATCTATATGAATATTATCGTATATATATATATAAACTACATATATATATATATATATAAACTACATATATATATATGTGTGTGTGTGTGTGTGTGAGTGTGAGTGCGTACATGCGTATGTATGTATGTATGTATGTGTGTATCACGTATATATATACATAAAT
>NW_014040530.1:214474-221562 GCF_001186125.1 Sphaeroforma arctica JP610
CTAACACACAAGTTAACTAAGTGCAGTATATCTTATATATATATATATATATATATATATATATAGTTTATCTTTTTATTAATCTATTTGTTTAAATATTTATATATATGTGTGTGTGTGTGTGTGTGTGTATGTTTGTATGCTTGTATGTATATAATATGTATGTATATATATATTTATATATATATATGTATATATGTATATATAGTTTTTCGTTGTATTAATCTATTTGTTTCAATATATATGTATATATTATATATATATGTGTGTGTATGTGTGTGGGTGTGTATGTATGTACATTCTTATCATCATTATTATTGTTATTATTATTATTTAGCTATTATATGTTATATATCCATTTATATGCATATTTGAATATATACTTGTATGTGTGTGTGTTTGTCTGTATATATATATGTGTGTGTGTGCTCATATATATATATATTTTATATCTGTATATATATATACATATATATATATATTTATATATATATATATTCTAAGCGTTTGTATATGTCTGTTTTCATGCATCTATGTTTAATATATATTTGTGTGGGTATGTGTTTTTTTTTGCTTTTTTTAGCGTGTGTTTGTGTGTTTTTGTTTTCTGTTGTGTGGATGTATGTCTTATTATATTATTTTAAATTCTATATTACTTTTTTTTTTTTTACATATATATATATATATGTATAGACATATATTTTTCTCGTCGTTTATATATATAGATTTACATATATATATATATATATATATGTATGTATGTATAGATTTATATATATATATATATATATATATGAATTTGTACATATCAAAAATTTTAGGTGTCAGTGAGTACACACATCATATTTATATATTTAAATATTTATATATATATATATATATTCTCGCATTAATATGTATATATATTTATATATAGATATAGCATTTGTACATATCAATATTTATATGTGTCAATGTGTACACATATACATGTGTGTCTGATTTTATGTATATTCGTTTTCTTCATTTGTATGTATTTTTACAAAGCCCTATTTAGATTTACGTATATATGTTGATATATATATATATATATATGCGTGATGTGTGTGTGTTTGTGTATGTTTGTATATATATATATATGTGTGTGTGTGTGTGTGTATGTATATGTATGTATATATATGTGTGTGTATGTATTTATATATGTATGTATATGTATATGTATATATATGTGTGTGTATGTGTATATATATATATGTATATATATATATATATTATATATATATATATTTATATATATATATATTTATATATATATATATTTATATCGTATATCGTATGTATTCGCCCATCGTGCGCTTATATGAAAGGATACGTGACCAATATCAGTCATTCAAAGTGTTTCCGTATGTAATGTTCCTGTTTATATACTCCATTACATTACATAAATATGTTTTTTCAAAATGGTCATGTGTTCGTGTAATAATTAAGTCTTATTCCATTGACTTGAAGTTTGCAGGTATATTCAGTCCTCGTATTTATAATTTTTTCATCGTTGTGAAGCTTGGTTGTAGTTTGGATTGTATTACTAATGTATATATCGTTTACACATGAGGCATAATTCTGAGATCATGCTTGATATTCGAGTTGTATATCCTATAGCATGGATTTCCAAGCTTCACTCGGGCAATCTGTACACGGGCAAGCCCATGTGTATTTGTACCCTTCGTGTCATGAATGGATCGCAGAGTTTAACATCCAGTCTCATCAAGCCCCTTTACATTGTATTACCTGTTGTAATAGCAATACACCCACTTGAGGCCTAAGCAAAGCGACCGTGGATGGAATGACCCTCCTACAGCCTTGTTTGGTGCCACAACTGCTTCTGCAGCCAATTCAAAGGAAACAAAGAACAAAAGGCGAAACATGCGGCCTTCTGCCGCTTCCCAGCATGCGCAGATGTACGGAGATACCGCACAGCAAGGTTATGCGCAGCCACAGGGCAATAACTCGCCGCAGGCAGGACAGTTCCAACAGCCGAGCATGATGGTGAGTGGCTTCGAATGTCGGTGATGCGTGGAGTTCTCGGTGGTTCCAAGAAAACATGTCGACTATATCTCATTCGCACCGTCCTGGCTGCGCCTTCACGAACCTTAGGGATGCTTTGTTAAATTATGCAATGACACCAGAATCAGGAAATGAATAACCGAATATTGTTTGTATACTAAATTCCTATGGTCACTCCCTTAATTGCTCGTATAGCAATCTCCGAACAGTGGGAATTTGACAATGGGTATGCCGCCCGGCTCAAACAATCAGTACGGAGGTACGTCCCCTTTGTACCACTTATTGCCGTTCTGCTTGCATGTGCGGAGATGATAGAGTTGTCGTCGCAGTTTTGACTATTACTGTGCAATGTCTCAAAGTGTGACAGAATATAATCGCACAACTGTGAAATCTCGAGTAATTTGATAGTAATTATCCTCTACAGGTAGGTACAATATCTCGCGAAGACTTCTTTGGGTGATTTGCAGTCTCTGTACAAGTCATTATTCCGGAGTTTGTTTTAAAATTCATTGTACATTCCAATTTTTATTTCAACGTGACAGGATACCAAGCTCAACAGCCGCAAAATGCAAGTATTATGCAACCTGGTCAGGTATTTCTTTTGTACTCTTATGGGCGTGGAGTTTTAGTTACTAAATGCATTTCACCCGTAAAATACGGTTTTTTTTTGTGTCTAAACGATGTGAATGTTTCACGATCGCCTTATGGTGACATAGTTTGCCACCTACATGAAAGGTACACTGCAGGTGCTTAGTATCAGAATGTATTCCTCTTACTAAATTTTTTTTTTGTGTTCGGACGGTGTAAATGTATCACGATCGCCTTATACTTGACAGAATTCGCCACTTACATAGAATATATCGATTTCTTCGTATCAATATGTCGCTGGTATGGATAAGGTTTGCATAAAAATGGAGTACTTTCACTTCCATTCTTCGATCGACACGTGATAGACATGCCACAGCGATCGGAAGACTGTTTATAATACTTGATTTGATGTAATCGACGAGCGCGACAAATCTCTAAGCGCATCAGTTAGTTGAGTACAAATCAATTGAAGTATGCCCGGCTTTTCGCCACTTCATTCGTAGATTCGGACCTATGATTTCTTCGTTGGAGCAGTCTTTGTCGTTGCTATGTATATAAATTTCGTGTCTCTCGTGATGGCCTCTCACGCCCATATACCTGTGGCTTACCCATGCTTACTAATCTTGTGTTGAAACAACTAGTAGAGCTTATCTAGTTGCACCAGGGCCATGAGTTTAATTCTATCGTCGTTTTTTGCATAGGCCGGTGGACAGCAATCTTTTGGAAGCCCGCTCCCAGGTCAGCCACCGCTACAGCCACAAGGCTTCCCGCTTCAAACACAAGCACAAGCACAACAATCACCGCAAGGCTATGGACAGCAACCACAACAACAAGGTTATGCACCGCAACAGCCACAGCAGGGGTTCGTACCACACGGGAAACAATCACAGCAGCAGTTTCCTCAGCAGGGAGGGTTCCAACCACCACACTTGCAACAGCAGCAAGCGATGGGACAGCCTCCCCCTGGTGGTGCGCAGCCCGGTGCTCCTTACCGCTGATACTGGCAGTTAATTGCTGGGCATAGTGATATACTTCTATCTAGATGAGAGTCATTAATAATATAGAAATAGCGTGGCTTTAAATGTTTTGAGATTTTTTCTTTCTTTTTTTTTCTTCTGGCTTCCCGAAATAGGTGCACAAATATGTGACTATTTGAAGCACAATCTGCTTCAGAGCTAAAAATTCCTGAATCGTGATAAGAAAATTTTCGATAGTCTATCGCTGTCTGCTTCATATATTTATGTGCTGTTGTGTAGCCGCATTTACTTTGGGATCGATGAATTCGCAATGTTGTCTATTTGCAGTACATATTACGAATGTAAATATAATTTTAGAAGTAATTAGCTTTTGGTTTGCTTTTGAGGATGAAAAAGTGGGCTTTAACCCGATTAGCAGCCTTGAAATGTCTTCATCTGAACGCGATAGTTAAAAATGCTCATGAGTGGCATGCCATAGGCAGATCCAATTGCAATCGAGATATTAAGCACACCCGGTTCAACCCGAGAAAAATCACAAAGTGCGACCATAAGGACCCTGCGGCTTGGACACAACGGTGTAGCGGGAACTGTCAAGATTTTTCGAACGATAAACTATATAGCGAATACTTCGATAGCATTTATTACGCACGAGGTGCCCGAAATACGTTGGTTGACTCGAAAGAAATTTATATTATTAATAATAGTTTAAAAATATACATTTATTCATAGATATATACTCCCTGGCTTTTTAGGGGGATTTCTCATCTAGATAGTAAATCCCCGTCAGCCAGGTTCGTATTTAATTCACTCACCCCTCAAGGGACTGAGGGTATTTAAAGACACGTACTACAACCAATAATACTCATTGGTCTTTCTCTTCATCTAAATAGAAAGTCCCTTGTTTGTAAGAGTCCAGGGTGCTAGTTAGCACCAAAACTCTCTCCAAGCTTCACCCTCGTGAAAAATGGATCAAGGCAGTTCGCAACCATTCGTACTAACTCACGACGAGCAGGAGACGTTTGTTCGATCACGACTTATTCGACATTTAAAAGGCCTCGGATTCCTGGCTGTGCCCTCTCGAAAAAACAACCCGTTGTGGTAGTACTCTCCTCCCCGCACGCAAACAACTCTTGTGTGGATACTTGACTTCCAACAGAAACGACGCACACCAGGCAACGCTGTGGTTGAAGACAACGCCAAGAAGTATTCTCTCGGTGATTTCCCGATCCGTACCACATAGGTGGATACGCTACCTAGTAGGTCAGCAAGCGAATACGTGGCACACTCGTTGGTGTCAGTTTTTTGTCAGCACCTGCCTGAATTGACCCAGCGCATATCCACCATCGTCGACTCACTTGGCCCAAGCTTCAAACGGGAATCGACTGGCCACTACGTCCAACCGATCTTCCTCGAACCACTGAGAGCCATACCATATGTACATACATTGTAACTTATCACCTTTGAAATAGATACTATTATTCCTAATTTCGTTCAAGAAAGTAACATTCCCAACTGGCCAGGCCAACCTGCCGTGTCAAGTCCTTTCTTGGTATCCCAAGAAAATACGAGTTGAAAGCGTCCATCAATCATTTTCAATTTCGCTTTGTGGGAACTGAAGCAGGCCACATCTTACTGCACTACTGCTGAGGAACTGACACAAACGTATGCGACAAAAAATCCTAGAGCTAGAGGAGCTCGACCTGATAGTTTACCAGACTAAGCACATACGTACTCCTTACCGTGCGGGACTAGCAAACGGCGTATTGAACCAAGCACGCGCCGAATATCGTTACGAAGGTCTTCTGTCAAAATTCTTCGCAGCCGACAACAAACGAAAGCACGACCTGCTCTTGGCCAAAGTGGCGGGCAAGACGGTGGTAGAACAAGAAGCTTAAGGTACAATCACACCAGTACAACGATACACCTGCGACCACTTCTTTAGCACTCAGAATATGTAGCAAACTCAAGACCTGGCGCAAAGCAGGTGCTGGCCGTGTATTCCTTCGGGCGATAAAGTATGGGGTATCGATACCATGGAAAACAACCCCACTCCCTCTGAGTGAGTACCGGGGTGGGGGGCAATACATTCCAAGCCCGGAAGTCAGCGCTACACAAAACTATCATGGCTGACACGAACAGCCTCAGAACATATGACTAGCAAGACCAGAGGAGGTCGGTCGGGGTCGCATTCACAAATCGTTCTTCATTCTGAAGAGCGATCAACTTCGGGCTCGGGGCATTATCGCCCCGACCAATATCAATAACGGTAGCCGAACCCCGAAATTCCGCATGTAGGGGTTCGATCGCATCCCTAGTCACTCGCAAAGGGGACTACATTACATGATATTAGCGGAAATAAAGGATGGCTACAGGTCAAGAATCCGCTAAATTGGCAATTTTACAACAACACTGGGAGGCTATGGTGTTATCTAGCCCTACCAATGGGCGCCTCCTTCAGCCCTTATTATTTCAATCTTCTCGTGCAAGTTCTGAGAAGCTTATGCAGAAAGAACGGATTTCAACTGATCATCTACGCCGACGACTTGCTTATGCTGGGGAGCTTCCACACGATCGAATTGCAATTGGCGTATCTGAAAGGAATGGTGCTAGTACTGGGCCTATGCTTCGCAAAAGGGAAGGGGTAAACACGGACGTCTACTCAACGACTGGAGCGCTTAAAGTGATCATATATCTGTCACTGAACGAGATCCGGATGAGCTCGATATTTGGTCTCAAAGTTCACACGTGACCAAGGAACTGGTATATGAGTTATGCAAACCCCACAGGAAACTAGCTCTAAAACTAGACAAACGTACCTCGGAGTGCCCCAACTGGCATCGTTCTCAGCGCCAGGGGTCCGGCCGGTTTTTATGAATGTCAGACACAGCGCCAGCAAATTAACTCGCAACAACAGCATTCTCCCAGAAGCCCTACTTCAGGCCCTACTTCAAACATTCTCAACCCAAGAAATCTGGACTCCCTGAGTGTAGTGGGAGCTTACGGACGACAAATAGTTGCTTTAAAACGGCTATGGAGCAGTTCTCCATCATCTGGCGACGGTGTAGACGTGAGAGTGGCAAGGGGTATGGCTTGAAAATGACCAAGACTATCCGATTATAGTGTGATAGAACCGAGTATTGCTGGAAGCACGGAAGCACTAGCACTTTAAAACCATTACCCCTCCAACAGCACCAGTTATATTCATCACGGACAGTTCGTCTGCGACGCACGCTTTTACGCAAGCGTCGGTCTCGATCACCACGGATGAACTAGCAACCGAAAACCTTCACCTCTTTATCTCACAAGCACAACGTGAGGTGGCCAGTGGCCCTAGCTTACCTGCCAGGCCCACTGAACAGCCACCCTGGTTTATTGTCCCGGAAACAACCCATAGGACAGTAAATATAAATGGTACGCAGTACGGGGTTGCTCCACTCATCACGGACAGTTCGTCTGCGATGCACGCTTTTTACGCAAGCG
>NW_014040529.1:0-7657 GCF_001186125.1 Sphaeroforma arctica JP610
ATATTAGTATATATATATAGTTGTGTGTGTGTATATATATATATATATGTGTGTGTGTGTGTGTGTGTGTTTGTTTGTGCGTGTATATATATATATATATATAATACTCGAGCGTAGTATTGTTACTTTTGCATTACATAGCAAGCTACTATGTAGTTGACAGAAGAGAACAGGCTATGTATTTGTGTATTTGTATACCTGACAATCGCATGTTCGATGCGATATCTTGTATCAAGGTCTGACGTGAATGCTTTATGTAACACGCAAATGAATAGACATTCATATACTGGCAAGAGAATACACAGACAACTAAACATCCACGCAGTAAACACGTCTGCTCTCTCATACAACCGAATATTTACATTAAACACGCCCGCCTGGATAAAGTCTCGAAAAATGACGGAAGATACAACTTCTCCCGGGCGACTCGATCCAGGCTTCCAGAGTTCCAGGCTCCATAGGCAGTGCGACTTTGTCTATACGACACCCGTCACTATATCATTATTAACGCCCGAGCCCGTGTCCAAAACCGCATCCGGACCATTCGCAGGTAGGGTCGATATTTATGGGCCCACGACCCCACGTAAGGCGACTTTGGCCCAAGTACCGAACTATTGAACATGTACACTTCGCAAAAAAAATTATCAAAAAAAAATCTTTACCGATATAAAGGTCAAGTATCAGTTTCCGGAACATACTCTACACATTGATCTGAAATAGAATACAACGCTCCGACTAGATTGAGCCAATGTTCTGTTAAACCTGTGAGCGTGGATTCGTGGATCCATACTTCTGAATACTATAAAAAAAGTATCGTTTCATTAGCCTTCTTCTAAATTATTAATACAAGAAGAGAAGGCTATGTATGATCGTCCACTGTATCAACAATGTTGACTTTTGTTTTGTCCCGTTCTGTTTGTAATATAGAAATAAATACTATGGCCCGTTAATCATTTTATAGCACGATGAATTGTTTTACAACAAAAAAAACTGTATTTACGTCACTTGCGGATAAATAGAAAATTGATGACGACATCAGCGGCCGATAAAATGAAACGTACATATTCGTTTTGTTTTGTTTCGTTGTGTGGACTGTGGGTTATATTTACCAGTGACAGAGTGCAGTACGTGTATAGTTGACCTATACGGCGGCAGTTGCAAGTGTATGTTCACCTCGTCGTTGAAACCACAACAGTGAGTATCTCTCGCAATTAATACTCGATTAACTTCTTTTATCGCCGAACATTAGAAGTTCGTAGCACTATATTAGGCGACTATCCAGGTGAGTGAACGCATTTTCCCACTATGTTTACCAAGTTGGTGAAAACTATCCACAAGGTGCTTCTCGATGACGGCTTCCATCTAGTTGGAACATCGGCGGACAGCAAAGCCACCGATGACATTCTCACCTCACTGCCGGTATGAATTTTTTTACACACGTGAACGTTTATATATACGTGCGTGTCTTGCCAGAAATGTACGTTCAATAGAGCGCATCACTGCTATCAGATCTGTTTATACAGGAGTATGAAGTCCCAAAGATTTGGTGCCTGCGTGTATTTGTATATGCACCAGTTGTGTAGGTAGAGTATATAGAGCTCGGCTGACTTCATATTCTAATCTGCTGACTATTATTTTTCTTCTTGGCATGCAAGACATCAGGCTCGATCCCTTCGAATTCTATCCTTCTATCTTAGCTTAATTATGTACTATATACTAATACCCTGACATGCTCCCACAATTGTTTGGTCACCGAGACAATGTTTTAAGTCGCTGCCTGTACTGTACTGCTTATCAGCCAATTATATCCACTAGCTTTAAATATCACACTCATGCTGTACCGGTCTTGTCTATCATTCAATTCGAGCCTTACTTTTTTTATTTCCAATATAGCCATCTACTTGCGTGTGTGAGAAGTGAGTCACTGATATATTTACACTAGCACATACACTCCACAATTCATTATTAATTCTCATACATCTGCCGCGCAGAGTGATTGGGATTCAAGCGATGATGTGTGGGTTCTTGCGTACAGGGCACCGAACGAACAGAAGAAGAGTCTTGCTGTGTTGAAAGCCCTGAAGGTAAGTTCATTCAGTTGCAAATACGGGTGTCATTTGTGCATCTGTCTCATCCAGAAGTTTTCTTATGTGTGTAGCGTATCTAGCGTTTGTTTCGCATTTAGTTTTTAAAGACAATCGGCACACTGCCCAATCATGCATTTGTTGATATGTGTATGATGTAAAATGTTATTTTGTACTAGTGTACAATCTATCTTTTGAAGTTGTAAAAGTGGAAAGCTGCGCGTATGTCCTGCTGTCGAATTCATTGGCTTCTTCTGCCTTAGGTATCAACATCCACGGTGCCTACGTCAGATTGTCAAATTCTATAGTAAAATATAGATGCTCTTAGTGGCAGGTATTACGTGCGAAGTTAATGTACATTCAATTAGTAAGGAGATGCATACTCTAATATTTGCACGAGAGTTTGATATAGACATATATTTATATATATATATATATATATATATATATATGTGTGTGTGTATGTATGTATGTATATAGTATAATATATATATATATTAAATAATATATATATATATTATATGTATATGTATATGTATATGTGTATATATATATATATATATATATATATAAGTATGTTTGCGTACATATATACTAATATACATATGTATAGTATATATTAGTTATACTTTATGTATTTGTGTGTGTATGTCAGTGTGTGGGTGTCAGTGTGTCAGTGCGTGGGGGTCAGTGTGTCAGTGTGTGGGTGGGTCAGTGCATGTGGACGTATGTGTGTCAGGGAGAAAGGAAGAGAAAGAGAGAGAGTGTGTGTGTGTGTTTGTGTATGTTTGCGTATGCGTGATCAGATCTACATCCGTGTCTTTATAGATCTATTTGTATATCTGTTCATACCTGCGCGTTGTTAACGGCTTATATGTCGTTCGGGCCTGTAAGCATAAATACATCTGTGACTCGTTCTCCTCAAGAATGTATGCGCCGAGTCTGGGTACGCGTGTATTGTTATACAACCTTTCACACAATCAATTACCTGGGCTCTGTATTCGACACAGGCGTTAACAGGAGAACTTCTGTGTAGTTTTCTGGGGGCATGAGATAGATGAATTAGTTTTCTGAAGGTGTGCATAGGACCTATGGCATGTGGTTGCTGATGGATAATGGATTGGTGTTGTATTGTTGGCACTGTGTTTTTTGAGAATGTCCAGACGTGTATATTGACGTTCATATACAATCGGGAGCTTGACCGCTGAATGCTTCCGGAAGCATGTGAACCATAGTCGTTTACAGATACAATCTGGTAGATGGTACACCCTGGTGCGAAAGTGTACGCCTGGGGTATGCTGCTGATCCTTTTTGGTTTGATACGCAGGTGGGAGAGACGTTGGAGGTGCATATGAGCACTGGGGATACGGATGAGAACGGTCTGAGCTGCGAATTGGTATTGAAAGAGTTCGTCGATGAGGATGGGGAGGTGAGTAGCCCGATTTATCATCACTAATTGGCGGTGTGTGTGAAAGCATGTATTGGCATTGGTAGTGGGACTCTTACATCGCATTGTGTACTCAACCCCGGCAGTGCTTGCACATTCAGCGTATTAGGACCCATTCGGAAGCATCTGAGCTGTATCTGTATGTGGTATGTATGTGTATTGCGGGTACGATTCGTGACAAGAGGTGGCCACCCGAACACGTGCGCAGGGGTCCTATCCGCAGTCCATTGAGTTGAACACTACTCCAAGTTTTTCTTCGTACTGTACGAGAATACAGTCAAGTGTAGTAGATGTGAGTTTCATACTCGCATGCCTCTAAGACGTTGTATGCACCAGCGCGTATTCTACCTGTCATGGTCTGACGAATCACAGCCGGGCGTCTTTGCATGGCCTCCCGGAATTGTCTCTCTCAGAGGTTTTGTCCTGGGGAGAATCCATTTTGTATGCGACAATTTCTAGAGGTCCATGGTATTTGCGATACATATTGGATATGATCACTTTTGATTCTCTCCTGTATTGATTTTCAGACACCTACGCTGAGTATTCAGTGTTTTGGGGCATACGGTTATGTGTGAACAATATGTGCCTATTGCCGCACACCATTTGTTCGTCTTCTGGGGGAAAGTGGTAGGTATATATCTAGCTCTGTCAAATGCACGGCCATTGCATTTCATATGAAGCGATGGCTATGATGGGTTCATGCTTTCATCTCCGATATGACTCGTTGCAAACTGGTATTTGAAAGTTTCTCACTTATGCATTCAATATAGCTGGACGTAATTGCTGTTCGAAGGAGGGTTGTGGACAAACTAACAAATCCGTTCAAGGAGGGGAATACATCAAGCAAAACGTATGTATTTCTATTCTATGGATACATGTGGCTATTTGTTTCAACATGTTGTTTGTCGGTCGATCAGTATGGGTGAGGTTACTTTGAACTTTACCATGATCCGTTGTAATATAGTGCGAATACTCGAGTATATTCGCAGGATGATTCGGTGGTCATGTATTAGAATGACTCGTCACCGTTTTCTGGCTCATGCTGACTGTGTATTGGCTAGGTACATTGGAAAACACGACCTCAACTTTGCTAACACACATAAGAATGCTCAGGTGTGTGCGTGTGAGCTCATGAACACACTCATACAACACTTGCAGTGGTGGCCAGAAATACAAAGACCCGCGCGCACAGACTCGTTCACTCTCGGTCTCTTACATGTGGAAGCCACCGTAACTCGAACCACAAACACACATTTCATCACGCATGTACACAGACAATCAGATACTAAGAAGGATAACAAAAATAGCAGACCGTCGGAAAGAAAACCTCCTGTGGACCTGCGCGACTATTCGCGCGGTGGTCAGCGCATGGGTGGGCATCCCGCTGGGTTTGGCTACGGTTCAAATGACTTGAACCCACAGTTCGGTGCCTTTGGGGGGCCTGCGGGTATGGGTGGCCTGGGAGGCATGGGTGGTATGGGTGGTATGAGGTATGTAGGGTTTGTAGAATATTTTACATTGTCGATCTCTAGCAGATGAATGTGTGCATATGTCTGTATGTCTTGGAAATCACTGTTTGGCGAGTGGCGGCTTTGGTGGATCTCCGGTTGGGGGCGGTTTGAGTGGATTAGGAGACATGGGTGGTAATGTGGTATGTACGGTGCGTAAAATTGTAAATTATCGACCTATGCCATATGGACACGTGTATTTATATGTATGTACGGCACAGATGACTTGATAATCACAGTTCGATGTCTTTGGTTATGGAACTCCTGGGTAAGTATGGCTGCTATAGAGGGTTTTGGTGGTATGAGGCATGTTAGGTCCGTAGTATGTTATACTATCGACATATGGTACTTAAATGTATTCACCTATATGTATGTACGACTCAAAGGCTTGATTATCACACGGTAGTTCTTTAATGTGCGTATCGTCTTTCATTCTACTACTATCTCTCGCGTTCGCGTCCATCACTCCTACGCAGTTTCTGTGCTGTCCCCTTATCTCTCTCTGAGTCTGTCCGGTCATGTCTCTCAATCCCAACCCCTTTGGCCCAATCCGCAGTGGTGTGGGTGGCGGTGGGATGATGTTTGACCCACGTGGTCTGGAGGGAATGCGAGGTGGGCCCCCTTCCAGAGGTCCTATGCCGTAAGTGTGATCTGAATAGTACATTGCGTAGGCCCAAGTGTCTCGTGTCTAGTGCGTCCGTGGTTACTAAGCACTCGAGTATTTCGGTGGACGTTATTGGACTTAATAGAGTTAATTGTTGTCAAGACTTGTAGAATGGCACCCAGACGTATGGATTACTTAAGGTTGTACGGTGCGTATAAGCTATAATTTGCAAGAGTTCTATCGATACTCCAGTATACGAAAGGGTCAAGTCTTTTTCTAAAAACCGTCTCATGTCGCACATCCTACCAATCGCTCGAGTGTTTGCACATTGCTAATGCCACTCCGTCCCGTATTTTCTCAGAGGTACTATACCACCGGGAGCACGCTACGACCCCATTGGCCCAGGCGATACATATCGCCCGAGAGGGAACAATCCAGACTGGGACGTGGCCTCGGCAGAGTAAGTACCGAAATGTCTTATTCTCGATTGCTCCATATGTGGCACTCTTCATTCGCGTGATGACGCAGGCGTGTTGCGAATAGTGTATTGACTGGCCATGCAAATGCGATTGGCTACCCCGTTGCAAACCTAATCCTGATTTCAAATTCTTGTGTGCGTGAGTGACATTTGTGGAGCGTGTGTGTTTTGCCTTTTCCGAGTTGTGCCCTCATGTGTGCAAATACGCAGTCCTCGAAGATATGCATGTGTACGCGATGATCATTCTTCCTCATGCTCAGTGCTTGTATGAGAAAGGACCACTACCTGTACTTGTTTGCCTGTACCTTTCATGCTTCATATGCTTCTATTTATAGACCGCCTTGGATGGCGGTCCGACCCACAATGCGGCTTCATTCCCTGTGTCTTGTCCCCATATCAATTTCAGTCCACCACTCAGTTGAGTTTCTGTTTGCGATTCGTCCTGGTGGTGCATTGCATCATCACGTGACAGACATTCTCGAGCGCGCAGTTTTTGTTCGCATATGTCTAGGGGCAATCGTGCGTGCATCGGTTTGTTTTATCGAGTTTCTATAGCTGTAGCCTGTACATCGGCAATAGTTATGTAGTTTTCGCATCTTGCTTGTGCGTAGAGGTGAGTCTGGTTTTCTCACTGGGAAGACTGGTTGTTCTGTTGTGTGGCTTGTCCTATTGCTCTACCGGTAAGTTCTTCTGGTCCGAATATTTTTGTGCGAATCGGCTGCCTCGTGACACGGCGGGCATGTTTTCGTGCGCAGCTTTGAGTACAAATAGTTATATGTATTCCGACTCGTCGATATTGTAGGGAATATTACTATTATATCGAAGGTAATACCATCTCCAACAGGTAACTTCATCTCGCTCTCTCTCTCTCGCTCTCTCTCCCTCGCTCTCGCTCCTTACCTGACCTTCTAACTGATCCCTATTGTCTGTTCATGTACGGTTGTTTGTGCAGGCCTGATCCAGACGAGTTACCGCCACCAGGCTACAATAATATGTTTATGTAGATGATGGTAACGCTCCGCTTTTGGCTTGGAACTTCGTGAGCTTCATAATTATAGTTGTGAGTATACATCCATGAACAAGCGCGCAAGTATGAGTCGGTGTTCTCCAATACTTTTCTGGTCTTCTGGTCGAGTACTCAGAAATGTAGCTATTGCCGGAGAAGAGATACTAGGAATTTTTGTACCATGAATTTACGAAATTAACGGGGGGTGACCCCTCAGGTATATCATAACTATCTACGCAACGGAAATATAAAATAGTCAAATTCAGTACAAATTAAAGTCACAACGTCCCTACAGGGATTCATAAATATCACCTATGCCACTACTTTCAAGCTGAGAATCCCAATACAATCCTGGGCGTGAGCAGTACGGTAAGGGGTAAACGCCTTTGGAGTCGCGAATACACGTCTATTGTTATTGTGTTTAATTATTCTGGCGTATATATATCTATATATATATATATATAGTATATATATATATACTCTTATATACTATATATATATATATACTATATATACTTATACTATATATA
>NW_014040529.1:7717-10217 GCF_001186125.1 Sphaeroforma arctica JP610
ATATAGTATATATATATATAGTATATATATATATATATATATATATATATATATATATATATATATATATATATATATATATATATATATATATATATATAGAGAGAGAGAGAGAGAGAATTATAATTATAATTATTAAACATAATTGTAATTTAAATACTCGCGTACTCCCCAAACTGTTCCGAGTATTCGTAGAAAGCAGATATGTTTTATTAATGCACAACCCCATTCAAAGAGTTTAATACATCTCGTGTGTATATACAGGTCGCAGCAGTCGCGGATTCGTCGTCCTGAAGCAGAATATGTACGGTCTGAAAACATTCCCACAGGTATTCAAGTTGACCTGCTACTGTATGTTGTCCATCCTACACCACAGGCGATAAGCAGTCATCCTGTGATGTAAGTTCAGTATATGCACTGATTCTGATGTGTTGCCCGTTCTCGGAGATACCCATAGCAGATTGATCTACGTTCCAGTCTTGGATCAACCCCCACTCAATAATCATACTGAATGCCGAGTGCCTCCGCGAACACCACTACTACACTGAGCGTCGGTACACCAGTACTAATACTCGAAGATCGACAATATGTCGGCTGCTACTGATCAGAGTGATGTGTTTTCAATACGCATTTTTGATCACTCTGAGCACTGGAAGGATCAAATCCAGTCACTTCACCACCTCAAATCGACCACTCGACCCGACGACCAATTGGCCACAATCGTTTACGGCACTCCTCCCACCAAGTATCACAACAAATTAACCTGGAGGAAATACTAATCCCAACTCTGCAGATCTCGCCGTACTGTCCCGATTTATGCCCACGCAGCAGTAGGTTTACACATCCCACGTAAGCCTATGCTATAGTCTGGCATCTATGCTATTAACACCATCGGCAAGGCTATCCGCTGAGCTGTTTCCTTGTATCACGGCAGGGCCCCACATCCCTATATCCATCATCCTACATCAGGCCTGTGTGTTGTGGGCAGCTTGCAAGAATATTCCTACCCTTACTTCTGTGTGCGTTGGACCGCCTACTACACCTACATTAAACTACAAGCATCCCCATCACCATACATTCTTCTCCTTCACCCCCCCCCCCAACCTGCGCACACTTACTATCGAGCACTGTCCCGAATACACTCCCCACTCAAACGCTCATCTGTACCACACAGAGTTACACGTGGACATATCTGTACGCTGGCGCACTATATGAGCCTTTCACCTCACTGCCGGCTAGAGTGCTCTACACCAACAACCACGCATGTGACTATGTGACTATACCGGCAAATGTATATATAGTATATCAACCTAGCTTTTAAGCATGTGCCTCTCCCACCTCCCTCTCGATTCTGACAGGCAGATAAGCAAGCACGCCTTGACTAACTATCCATATCACTTCCAATGCATATGGCCACCAAACTAGTCTGCACATACAGCATCAGACTCCTCCGCAACCACCTCTCGGCCCTCCACAGCCGTTGTCGATCACCATACGCGCCGCATTGGCATACCTCTGCGCGATACCCGTTTTACACTCAATCGTATATGACTACTTCTAAGTGCGACTCCTTCTCCTCCCTACACACTAACTTGCATAACATACAAAGGTTCTCGTGGATTAATTTACCTACACCTTCTTGTGCAGAACATTGGCCTTCTCCTGGAATTCCTCGGCCAGCGCATCTCCACCCTCCACAGCCGTAGTCATCACCATACGCGCCGCATTGACACACCCATACTTGCTACCCAGATCGCACGCCTTGGCAGACAGCTCGAATGCTTTACCCATATCCTGGATGATCTCGTTCCCCTTTGAATCCTCGAGGCCACCAGTCAGATACAGCGTGCTCAGGTTGAAGCAACTCCGCCCGTCGCCCGCATCACACCCCTGTAGCAAGAGTGACGCGTGTGAGGTAGTGATGTTAGTTGCTTGTGTCTACGTACATATGTATAGCTGCAACCGTAGTTGAGCACTACCTATGTGCATCAACAGTCCCTCGTCGCTTGGTATAAGTGGTATGAACAGGTGAACCCTACTCGTGCACTGTTAAAGCCGACCAGAACTACTCTCGGGATTGCCCTAATTCACACTGTTTGACAAAGGGTACAGACAAGCCGTGACCTCTTATGTCACTTGTCCTCTACAGCTTCAGTCCCAAGGCTGCGCCACATCACACGGAATGCACCATCTCAATGTTATCAGTGAGTCATTACTAACAAAAAAATGACCCCAATATATCCCGCGGCTTGCGGAGACCAACCAGCTTCGCTCCAGTTCATCCACTTTAAGTGTACCATGTAGTAGGAATGAATGTATTGCGGTGTAGACAAACATACCCGTAACTCTTTGATTAGATAGTATCATGTAAGGATCTGACAGGCGCATATTGCCAGCTTCACCTGCCAGATGCAAGCGCCATAGTTTCGGCTGGAAAGTACTCTGATACAACTCATAGGCGTTGGGATGCAAAGTGCACTCAAACGGAGAGTGCCCGCGC
>NW_014040529.1:12641-15437 GCF_001186125.1 Sphaeroforma arctica JP610
ATTTATGCAACATGCGTAAACATATTCAAAATAGGTATATTGTGATTAAAATATACACAAATCTCCCTAAAATTATCAATTCTGCCGACACACGAATATGCAAGCGACTCGACTTCGCGTACAGGTCCTATCTCTCAGCATACAAACCAAACACGTACACGTCTATTTGGGTTACTGACATAATTGAATTATCTACACAAAACTGATACACGGGTGTATTTAGACATGATTGAGCAATAGTTGCATACATACCCCTCTGCGACATCTTTTGGACCCCCCACGCCCTGATAGGCGAGCAAACCGGCACCCAAACAACTGCCAGCGTGCTTGTTCTTCTCACAATTCTGCTTGTACTGTTGCATAGCCTCGGTATAGTTCTATGACGGATAAAACATGAACAAATGTGTGAGTGCTATTACACTCGTATGATTCGGCATGCGTTCATTGAAACTCCTGGGTATCGCAAGAAAGACTCCAGAACTACACAACACAAAGAAAAATGGGATTTTGAATCATTTTGACCGCATGAATTTCTTTGGAGTGGGCGTAGACAAAATCATAAATACCTCGAAAGCACGCATGCGTGTGACCATTTGCAATACAAATATATTTCTACAAGCTCGTTAACAAGCCGATGTCCAATAAACGTGGGGTGGCGTGCCTATGCTGGATTGTACACACTTGCATGCGAATAAGTGGCCAAATAGCGTCCATGGGAAAGGAAGGTGCCGTCACACACGCCTCTACGACAGGATAACAAAATCAATGCTAGCTGAAAGCAACCGTGAACATAGCCGCGTACGACTGTACTTGGGGACTGTACTTGGGTAAGAATGATCTGTACAATGCGAGCAGAAAGGGTAAGGCAGATACTATACCATGGCACAGACTCCAGCAGGCACAAGCAATTTCAGTATGCACATAGACGAGGAGGCGGCTGAATTCGCCACCCCGATCCTAAACTCTGCTCTACAGTCAGACAACCCCAAACACCCCGTGACGATACTTTTAGATATCCTGAGATGGAGTAGTACGTTGGATAGACCCTACGCGCATCAAACATACTAATGACGACTATGCAGGTGTGTACGAGCCGCAGGTGAACACTTGACCACAACTCACCTTTTCCATTCCCTCGAGAAATTCAGCCAGGCTGTGGCAACTGTTCGCATCTCCCTGCCAGACGAGAACAATGGCGGTGTATGTGTATTAACTAACTTGTAGCGTGAAAACCACACCCAGCATAGTGGCCATTCACTAGCGGAGGATTTAACTTCATTGAATGAAAATCAAGCACGGTGATGGGGACGAATGATGTTCATAGATCGGCCGTGCTACGTAGATCCTTAAGCTTGTGTAACCTGACTGACGGTGCATACGCGAATAAGACTCACCCCCAACATGTGCTTGCAAACGTATAAGGGGTACGCAGATTGTACTGTTCTAGATGTCACGTCAACAATGAAAGAGACGGTTCGGTCGCGCACTTGTGCTAGTTGAGTGAGAAAGCTTCTGCTAATAGTGCGAAGCCTTTAAGCGTATTCATAAGTCGTTGGTCGTAGTTGTATAGTGAGATACTTCCGGAAGGATTCGAATTGTACGGTTGGTTGTTGATGAAAGAGCCGTTAAGCATGGCACTGAGATTTGATATTATGGTCAGGCGGAGTATGCATGTAGGCCATATGTGTACAATACCCTAGGACTACCCTGCTACAGAACCAGATACGCAAGTACCCGAAGAACGATAGTGAACTCCATCGTATGAAACACAAGCACTCATGTACAAAAACGACATACATATTACAAACACGAAGTCGTCCTTTGGTAATTTGAATCGACATACTTGAACACGATAGATAACTAGCTTATAGTATTGCGGAAGTTAGATATACGTGCCTAGTGTATTAGTACGCAAAAAGGCACAACGGCTGACACCACGCAATATGCAACTGAAATGCCCGCCTGATTATGACTATGATCTGTATATGCATAAAAATATGAACGACTGTTAACAAACATCACAAACATGCAGGTGAGATGCCATCCTCAGTGTCCCTGCTTGTCATCCTGAGCGTCCCTACCTCTTGTTCGCATGCGTCTACGAAAGACTTCTTCATCGAGCGCACATAAGCCGAAAGCTCCTCTTTAGTCGTAGGTGTGAAGGGTTTACTCGACGACATGGTTAGCAAAGAACAAGATTGTGGGATCTTATGGGTTATATGTTTCTATATCTATACTCTAGGATTATAGTAGCGGTATGGTTTATCCATGCATTCGTATCTTTATTTTTGTTGACGGTGCAAACTGCAATGTGCATTTAAACAAGAACGATGAGGTTGATTAACTATCTATGGCATTTCTAAATTTGTAATTTTGTCGATGTCAGTATTACATATATTTTTGAGTTTTGACAGTATTCATTTGATGTATTTTAAAATATGAAAATACAATATATATGCCATTTCTATAGTCAGCGATATGTACAACACTGCAATAACTCTGTGTCTTCAAATGGCAAGACGATATATTGTATAGTAGTAAACTGTACTTATTTACTACGTCGACACATCATATGACGTTCGTCAATAGCTTCCTATGCATATCAGAAGCATCTTTATTATTTTCCTAAGCATACTCATAGTGTGACGGCAAGTATTGGTTTTTGAAGGACCAGAACGCAATTTCACCGCAAATAGGACTACGACTGTTTGTGCGTCAGAGAACAAGCGATTTGCACCTGCTTTGCGTGTGTGTATGTGTGCATGTGTGTGTATACATAGAAACACAATATATATA
>NW_014040529.1:15457-19540 GCF_001186125.1 Sphaeroforma arctica JP610
TATATATATACATATATATATATATAATAGCGTAAACTTCAGACCAAACTTAATCATTTTAGACTTCGTAAAATTCTCTCAATGATAGTCAAAATGATGCTAATATTCTCACGGGTAGAAGTTATGTCGATCGGAACTTGGTCCGAAACATTGATATGTCCTTCATATTTATAAAATAAGTACGAGCATTGTATTTTCACATATGTAGATGAAAGCAAACTTTCGTTTATGTATTCATGCAAGATTGCTACCACGGCAACGAACACTATATACACATCGTTCTAAATCTGCAATACGCCTGCCTCCTTAAGTCTTTTTATGTATATACCCTGTCCACAGAATCAGGTATGAAATAGCATGATGATCATCCATGCAGATGACATTTCCGAAAGCAAGTGTGCATTCATACAACTCTGCCTAGCAATACATTATCTCGAGTCCGACACAACCACTTCACGTTCACACTAATTAATTTACGTGCATACTCAGTTTCACTCAACGTTGAAAACGCAATTAATATTGCATGTCTGAAAACATAGACGCGCACACATATTCTTATGCACACCGATATATATGCACGTGTCATCTACTTGCATAAAAATACATGGCTGCGACAAAAATTAGCTCTAACGTAAGACGATTCATTAACGTTCGCGGCATAACCCTACCTTGCACACCATCTCAATATAGAGATACCCTTCGTAGAACACGAGAACACACTCGTATCTGTGTTTGCAGTCATCAAAGATCCAGATAGTTGTACTTGTTACAGACAGATACTACATTGCACCTCCATGAACAATAATAAGCACTTTTCGCATGTGTACAGACGTTCACAAGGACAATGCTGTTCCGTTCGATATCCGACATCTATAAGCGAGTAAAAAAATTCTGAATTAAAGATGACAGAAAATCAACTCGAGATCAATAACGGATACTAATTTCAGGCTTATTCACCATACAATCATTTATGTACCGACACTGCTATTCAAGTGCCATTAATAAACTAACTGTCTAGCTTATACATTCATAGCAAACTTATACTGACTCGATATTGAATCGTTTAAGCTTGTTCACGCTTCCACTGGTCTAGAGTTCCGTGGTTGTTACGGAACTTGACGTAGCAACCATCGGGAACAACGGTTCCATTGGCGCGACGCTCTACGTACTCAGCACGGGTTAGAGATGTGAATCCCCAGTTCTTGGAGACACCAATAGCCTGTGAGCGATACAATGAACGAATACAGATATATGTATGAAATTGTGCATGTGAGAGTAAGTAATCTATGCATCTAAATCCAAATGACAGGACGATAACAAACAAACAGAATGAAATACTAAACACAATACAATAGGCAAGATATATTGTCAAGACTGTATCCACAACTCGACTCATTCGAAGCGATGCGACAAACTAACTCAACTATGCCACTACTCACGTAAAACAACTGAAATATTCCCCAAAAGAAAGAGAAGCTGATGCTCAGCCATGAGGTTTTCTAAGTCTCGTAAAAGCATATAATCATGTTTTCAGTGCCCAGTGCGGAGACATCATCACACAGCTTCTCTCGCAGTTTATACATACGACACACCGCACAATCAAACACAAACAGCCGAATCGAAATCTGTTCACACACACAGCTTCTCTCGCAGATTATACATACGACAAATCAATCACAAACAGCCGAATCGAAATCTGTTCACATGCTACCACAAAAAAATATATTATAAACCGTCCCATACGTTCGATATATTTATAGTCCTTTAAAATAGAGAAGTTTCATTAATTTACACGTACCTGGCGTCCGGGGAACTTGAACTTGGCACGACGAAGAGCCTCAACAACGTGCGGGACGTTGGCATCCTTAGTACGTACAGACAACAGAGGCTGTCCAATGTTTACGCGAGCAACGGTTCCCTGGGGCTTACCGAAGGCACCACGCATACCGGTCTGAAGACGATCAGCACCGGCACATGACAACATTTTGTTGATACGAAGTACGTGGTAGGGATGGACACGCACACGCAGATGGAAACCATCCTTGGAGCACATCTTGGAGATGTACTTGTTACATGAGATACGGGCAGCCTCTAAAGCTTCGGAACTCTGCGAGGTACGATGAAAATGAACGGATAGTTTAATGGTTGGACTCTATAGATATATCTGCGCAATATAAAGATAAACAATCCAATACACAGACAAATATGATGCCACGAGAAGAGACGTGTTCAGTAAAGAGGTTTTCTAAGTCTCGAATAGCATATAATCATGCAATCAGTGCCCAGTGCGGAAACATCATAACACGCCCTCTTGCTCTCCTGGCCATACATAAAAAACTTATGGACAAGATATAACTAATCCGCATGTGAGATGCGTCACTTGTACGGTCTTTGAAACAGGTAAAAATACGAAGGTAGCAACAGCAAATCTTGACAGACACTCGTCTATTAATTATATATATATAAATATACATACCAACTGTTCCTTCTCCAAGGAGAACATATGTACGCATGATGGGAAAGCATCGACGGAAGCAGTCTTGTTTCCTAGATCGTAAATACGAATCTTGGGGTCGGGGACACCACGACAAAACCGACTCTTAGGGTACGGCTTGTTCTTGCAGTATCTGTAACAACGGGCTGGACGGCGACCCATCTTGACAACTACATTTATAAGAATTGTGTATAATACAATGAATAAGGAGGTGCTATCAAATTATATTCCATAGGCGTGAAAGACTATCTTGCCAACTATATATGACAAGTAATGTGAATGATACCGACTAATATAAAATGGATATGAATGTGTATAGGTCACAGACGGAGAAGTCTTTGGGTGATATTCCATGGCATGTGCATTACTGTGTTATGTCTGCGCAACTGGAACTGCTGAATGGTATCCAAATGTTATTAAATACTGTGATGTGTATTGTAGAACTCTCTCATGGTGATGTCTCGAAGCGTAAGTGTGAACATACAATCGGAAGTACATGCTTGCGAGCGTTCGTGGTATAAGATTGTGCAAGAGCGGCGCATCTGCATGTCGCATTGAGAGCAGATATACGACGTTCAGAATGACTAGATGCCTGCAAGTGCTGCTGGATGCAAGGTTTCATAATCTCCTGCTATAATCTACACCTCGACCACTGCGTAGAAACATGATTCTCCTTCTGGTCGACCATTCGCACAGCATCACATCGACCACATACTTTTACGGCGCGCGTCTAAAACTAGCTACTAATTGCAGCCCACTCTAAAATATGTGTCTACTTGCGTTGCCTGTGATATGCAACGTCCCCACATCGCTTGGATTGCAGCTGTACTCGTTCATACGCACACATATTTTCTTGGCTTTCACTCACGTACCTTGTATGATAGGGTGAAAAGGGTTTATGAGTTCCTCACTCAATCTGGTCTTATATGTGATAGCCTCCATATGCATTTTGCCGCGTGTGAGTTTTTGTAATACCGGGACGTCTATTCCGGAACAATGACAGCTCTACAGACGATTGATATACACAATATATAATTCATTCCCCATTGATTAAATCATTATACCGTCCAATGGAAATACATATAACGAATTACAAACAATAAACGTTCAATCGGTGTATTGCAATTTACAAACAATGCCATTTTGGCGGGCTAATTAATTTTGTGTTTTGATGGTAGACGGGTATAGCTTCAGATGAAATGATGTATATAAAATACATGCCTATTACAACATTAACGACCATGCATATGTGTATACGTCTATTTACCTTTGTAAAAATGTATACGAGGATATCTGTTGTATATATCTATTCACACGGCTTTCACGCTCTCGTTGTATCACGTACTGACAAACACCTCAATTCGAAAAAGCGGGTCCATACTCCTTAGTTTAAATAAGGACTATTCTACAATATCACGCGGGCTATCTCTTCAAAAGTAGCAAATAAAGGGTGTACATATGCGTTTTTAACACTTTCTTCCTGTACGAAAGTGCCTAATGGAAGTAGTAGCTAGCGGATGTACGTTTCGCAGATCATATTCTTTTGTGTCACTGTATATACAAGATGTACATATTTTTGTGCGAGTATC
>NW_014040529.1:19560-35949 GCF_001186125.1 Sphaeroforma arctica JP610
TTATACTATTGTATATATATGTGTGTATATATGCGTGTGTGTGTGTATCTATGTATGCATGTATATATATATATATGTGTGTATATATGTATGTATATAAATATATATATATATATATATATAAGGCGAGTCTATGTGTGTGTGTATATAAATATGTATAAGAATGTGTGCGTGTGTGCAAATATATTTATATATAAATATGAATGTGTGTGTATATATATGTATAAATATATACATGTGTATTAGGGTTCGTGCACAATTATGTTTCGTGTTTATGATTCTATTTCAGTCATGCATTGAAAGGGCAATGTCATAAATTATATTTTGTATATTTTCCATCGTTCATACCGTACAATACATGTTTGGTAGACATGGACGTTGTATCTTGTTTTCTAGGTATATATTGCACTGGTACCTTTTTTAACTTTTGAGTATCCAGCACATGATTTTATGATGTTTTTTAGATTATGTGTAGTAACTACATTAGAATATATGCTCGGCAATACGTCATCCGCACAAACAAATGAAACAGATTATTTCGAACAACACACATTGCCTACTTAGATCAAATATACACAATTATGTATTCAAAACATACAAAATAAAGGGTATGCGTGTGTATTAAACATACACAAATAAATGCTTGCAATGAGATTTTTGAAGCGTGATAGGCACACGCACAATCATGAGCATATATACGTGATATCGACATTTGTATAGCCGGATGTAAACGGCTTAAAGTTCGTTTATGGAAACCTTTCGTAATCGTCAGCTGCAATCCGTGATGTTACTCTTAAGTGCTGCGGTCCGCTGAGCCATTCATGTTCTTCCACAATAAAATGCAGCCATTTCACCTCAAAAACACATATATACAGATTTATACATCAGTGATCAGTATGTATGTGCAATATTGATAAGTACATACATTTACATGTACATATACGTATAGGATAAGGTCTTCACGCGGAGTACTAGGATGACTTCAAGGCTGACAAAATTATTCGTCTGGGTATGTGAGCGCAGGAGACAGTAGACACACACCGGACATGTATACTACACACCATCGGATAACGAGCAAGTCAACTTTTTAATCGATAGGTCTTATATGCCGGCATGTATAATTTACTCCCAGTGTGAGTTAAAGCAAGTTGTCGACATTTTTGCGCTTTCTATGACCCGTCCTTTCCTAAGTGCACAACGGCACGATAATCTGTGACAATCTGATCAGCGGAAACTCTATACCACATGCAATTAGAGACAACTATATACCCAAAGTTCTCAGCTACTTTACTTCTTTGCCGCCCAAAATGTAATTCCGACAAACCCTCCGTACCATGGGCGTCGATATTATATATACGTATATATATATATATACACTCTGATTTGGGTGTGAAGAGATCTATGAAGTATGATGCCAGTCGTTGGATCACCACAGAACATCATCAAAACTATTTCCTCAACGATTGAGCGCTCGAGTTTGCAATCATTCGATCGAAACAAACAAATGCCTGCACATCACATGTATCCCGATTAAGGTCATAACCGCCACGGCTTAAAGGAAAAACAAAAGCCCGCAATCGATGCGTGCAGAGCTGTCATATCTAACTTCCAAGTTGAACATTCTCGACGTCAATGTGTAAGTTATGAATGCAGAGCATGTGCATCTATAAAAAACTATCAATCCCCATCGCATATTATAGTCTACCATGTCGTTGACCCGGACACACAACGACGGCCTTATATATGAAAATCCAGGTATTCAAATCCTTTAGGCTGCCTTATAAATGAAAATCCAGATATTCGAATCCTTTGGGCTGCCTTATAAATGAAAATCCAGATATTCGAATCCTTTGGGCTGCCTTTTATATAAAATTTAGGTATTCAGCCCCTTTGGGGCTGTGCACAAAAAATATCCTTTGACTCACTCTGGGTATACTGTTCATCATGAGCAAACCGTAAACCACGTCCGAAGTCCAGTACTTAGTAACGTCCATAGAATACATCTTTATTAGAATTTATAATGACCTGACTAGGAATTTAATCGAAAAGACCTGTGCCAAAAAAAAAGACAATAGTATTTTGAGAATCAAGCTACTAGCAGTAGGCTTAGGAGACAGGTAAACATCATACGAAATGAAATGAACAACACAGACAACCCTCAACCGAATTGATGCCTACACACACAGCTACTTCATTACAAAATCTTACACAACGGTTTCAACGATTTCCAACGAGTCCTAAGTGATATATACACGATTTAATTTCAGTAATATCGCACATCAGATCAGACAACAATTTATCTCCAGAAAACAGGGTTTAGGGTTTCCTTGTATGTATGAATTCATTCATAAAAACTTTCAGCCGAACATAAAGAAAAAAAAATTGAATAGATCCCTTTCGAATTATGTAAACAACTCAACTCGCTACGACATTGTAAATTTGTAACACTCATCAATATATATGTAAACAACAACTGCGCGTATCAATATACATACATATTTGACAAAATGAACAGCTGAATTTACATCACGCTCACCGCAAATATACAAACTACCGAAATTTAATAAGTGCGTGCCGAAAATCTACACATCTACTAGCAACTATATTCAACGCCCTTGACATAAACCCGCCCATACATTTCAAACATCAAATATACCAAACAACGAATGTACATAAACACCTCGACAATATAATATAAAATTACACCCGCACCTATCTCCCCAAATTATTACATACCGAATCCCATATCCTCCTCCTCGGACTCCTCCTCAGGCTCGGGCGCAGCCGCGGCAGCAGCAGCAGGGGCAGCAGCAGCACCACCGGCAGCAGGGGCAGCGGAACCAGCGGGTCCTCCAATAGGGCGAGAGAACACACACAGAGTCTTGGTACCAGTGATGTATGGGTGTACAAGCTTTAGGGGTCCGGGGCCGGCAGCAGACTCCACAACCTGCATGACGAGGGATGAGGTATCGGATGTGTGGCTGACTTAGTTGTTTGTAGATGGACCGAGATCTAGTGAAGTCGACGCCGGCACAGGTGATGTGGAGTAGGTGACAATGGTCCCAGCGCTTTTAACGCTATTAGTGCACGATCCAGCATCAAAATCGGGTTATATCATTCACTTATTACCCGTCCTACTCGTCTCTCCTAATTTTCACAGCAAGTATTCTACTCCCAAACCGTCTTACTCGTCACTATCGTACTCTCAATAGTAAATAATACTCAACTCGCAGAAAGGGCCAAATAGTCAAATCCTCCCGTAATCGTCGCTCCTCCCACTTGCCCGCCGCAATGCTCTATATGACTGTGCCGCACTATACTTAACATATTTGAAGGTTGTGTATGTTGTAACGACAACTTTTTGTTCCATAGTACGTGTTAAATCTGAATATATATTAATATAAATATACATATATACATATACATATACATATACATATACATATATATACGTACATACATATATATACACATATATACGTACATACATATATATATACATATATACATATATATATTTATATACATATATATACATATATATATATATATATATAGATTGATAACTTAAGCTGAATATGTATCGAAAATTGCTGATCCTCACTGAGATTGCATCATCTATGGTCTAGACTGCCGTTGTATCCAAAGATTCACCACGGTTGATCTGGTCAGTTGCTTATCCATGTGTAAATATAAACTCCGCCCACCTCCATGTTGCTTATAATCGAACTCATTCGACAAGCTTCAATTCGTATTCACCTATTTCGCTACCGAGAGTAATTCACAACTGAACAGAAGAGACTCTTCCGCTAAACCATGTTTGCAGGTTGCAAATCTTATCCACGTACGCTATTGCCGTTACTTATTGACAAAGTCGTGTCGTAGAACCCAAGCAGTTCACATCGGATATTTTAAGATAACTGACACACAAAATTCAAATAGCATGCAGCCCGTTTCTCATCCATCTAGCCCACTTCGACGCCGTGACTTAGTATTTTCCATAATGGATCTTGTGATACTAATGAATATGAACGATAATAATCTACCTTGACTGTATAATCTACACTGACTTTCAAAATAGTCCACTTATTCGAGGTTACACACACTCGTATATCAACTAATGGATATGAACGATAATAATCTACCTTGACTGCATAATCTACACTGACTTTCAAAATAGTCCACCTATTCGAGGTTACACACTCGTATATCAGCCTTGCATGCACAAATCGCGGTTTGCCTACTAATGAATCTACTTAGTCAATATATATTGAACGTCACATATATACAACAAAAATATATGCTCAATTTGAATAAGGACTATACCAAGCTTAACAACCTACCTTGGAGATATTGTGCTCAATTCCGTTCTTACTGTCAGATCCTTCTACGGTAAGGGAATCGTCAGTGGTGCACGTGGCAGTCCACTTGCCTAAATAGTTGTGGAGAGAAATAAACTTAAACAGCGGTAGCCTCAAATAAAAACTGTACTAAAGGGTAGACTGTATATGTGCTCTCGATAGTGGTTGACAACGGATCCAACTTCATCCAACCTCAATCGAACCTCCAGAAACACAGCAGAGTCGGCTACTTGAGATCCTTGTACAGCCGAAGGTGTATACCTTTTTACTGATACAGATTAAATACACTTCCTTGCATACCGTTGTCATCTTGACACTTGAAGATCCAGCTGTTAGTCATGATGGCTATCTATTCTATCCTAAGACGCTAAAAAGAAGTATGTGCTACTTGCGTATTCTGTATATCTTGTGCGGTATAGGAGGTCAACCACTACGCCAAAGCTTTCACGTGGAGAAAAAATAATAGTGGACAAATAATTCACTTTATTAGAAGTTCGGTACGGCGAAAATGTCAACTATTTTTTTTGGTTTTGTTTCCAAAGAATATTTACTATTAGTTGGAAACCTGGACTGCTGCCTGCCCGTGCCGGCTGCATATTTATTTTATGCATCATGACTGCATCCAACTTCCCAAGTTCCAACTTGCAAGTCCCACCCACACGAGAGGCCTGACAACAACAAGAAACCCCCATAATTTTTCGGCGGCCAAATCATAGCCTTTCCACTTTGGCCCGAACTCGAAAAATCGAAATCAATTATTTATAATTATATATACTGAGATTGTCAACATTGTGGGTGTGCGTGCACAAATCGGCCGTATTGTGTGCATTTATTTGCATGCGTCTGCGTGAATATGGCAATGGTGGTTGTTAGTTGGTAGGAACATAAGGAGTTTTAACTATTGCTGAACAGTACAGAGCGACATTTATACCTATGGCTTGCAATAAGTGGCACTTATTTTCTTTACAAAACACCGAAGATATTGAATAATTTTGTTTTGAAATTGCAGTTTATATGATATCATAACGGTTTACATATACTTTGTGGAGGCGAAAGGTCTGTCTTTTTTATGTGGATTGATATACACATCGAGTTATTCACACTAGAGTGTCACGTTCTGTGGCTGCATCTATACACGATGTAGACTTACACGATTTTAAACAAAAAGAAAGTCAGCACTGGTTACGGAATAGTAAATAGATATTGCGAATGTGGGCTGGGTGTGGAGGGGAAGTGTGTATTCGTTGTCGCTATGGTGTGAACGATGGCGCAGTAGACTTTGTGGACACACAAAGCAAATGATTGTGTCCGTCATGAATATGATAATGTGGGGTCCGCAGCTGACCATATGACTTTATCTAGACGAATATTTGTGCACAAGTATCAAAAAAAAAATGGTTTCCTCATCTATTTTTTTTTCCACTGTGACGAAAAATAGAAAAACTGCATCGTAGTATGATAGCGTCCTACTTCCGCGGTGAAACTGTAGGCGTACAACATACACAGTATGTACGAAATTGTGAACTTACTATTGTATGGAATCCCATCCACACATGTGTGTTTGTTTGTGAACTAGTAACATATGTGTACGTGAATTCTGGAATGCACTTATCATCCATCTTGTTTTTCAAACTGAAAGCTTGTTCTTGTAATTCAGCAACTCATTTACTCAGCGACTCTTCGACAACGAATGCTGTCTCATATACTTTCGTGCAAACGTGCTCCACATCCTTTTCTTCCTTGTAAAGAGATTGATATGTTTTTAGGTTGATTGCATGTCTAGTATATATAAACTGATTGCCGTTATTCAACGCTGCAGTATTGGCTTGCCGTTCCTTTTCAATTTTTTTATTTCGCTTCTAATCTATGATAGGCTGCTTGTACAGCTGATGCCTAGAGTATTTGTGCTTTGTACACTTCAATGGATCGTTGCGTTTATGTCTTCGCGAGTGCCTTGGCAGGAGTGTATATTCATCTTGTATCTCATCGTGACCAAATAGGTTTTCTAGCATCAGTTCCTCTGCATTCTTAAGCTTGATCAAATTATTGGCTACAACCTATGAATTCCACTCGTTTACTGTTATTGACATGGTATCATCTGTCAATGATATCCACTGTTTACCACATCGCTTCAGATACTTAGGGCTTCAAATACTTAGGACAAATGTGCTTCTCATAATTAGACAGATATATACTTGCAAAACTCTCACATTGCACACCGTTTTCTTTCAACCAAACAGGGTCGCCTTTGGGTACAAGCTTATGTTGGTTGAGACACGACCCGTGGTACACACTCAACCATACTCACCCTCAAAAGATAGCAATTCACTCGAAAAAGTGTGTGTAGTAGCCGAGCCTCTACATTAGAATCTATGTTATAAACGTACTCTTAAGCAGTGCGTAAGTTATAAACGTACTCTTGATAATACGAGGAACTTAAGTTTCCTAAATGGTCTTTAACAGTTTTATTAATTAATACCATTTCCATTTTACATATCAGATATTTGGACAATGCCATTAAAAGGCCCCAGTAAAATACCAAACATAATATTTGGTCTAGGTCTATTAATAGAACTATATTTACTCTCCAAATCTATTTATATCTGAATACTTCGGTAGTGAGATGGCTCAACCGAACATATGCTTCTAAGGACTATTAGTGTTGCTCAGTTTATCCTCCGTTCAGCCAACCAGATGTACCAGTCTGATGAAGGCTAAGTCGGTAATTCTTGATAAGTGGCAAGCTATTGGTTAATGCAATAACTAAGGACATCGAGAGCTTTTTTTTCTTTTTTTTCTTTTCCTTTTTCTAAAGATATGATTTTATGAGTCTCTCGTATTCGCCCCCACGAAACATACCATAGTTTCTAATAGAGCGACAACGAAACACTAAATAAAATTCCTTCGGCGGAAACAGTACTGAGAGGATTATATATAGGCAATGTCTCAGCTTCACAATCCCTCAGAGTATTTGCTGTTTTCACGAGGCATACCTAACTTTACTAAAAGTTTCATATTTCTATCGAAGAACCTACCTACGGTATCGTGAAACTCGCAAATCTGACTTGGGCTCAATTCTATTCGAGACCAGATCAGACCTTCACAAAGCGTCCGATTTCTGTGGTTAGATTTGTAAAATCTCAGAAACGGGAGGATCAGATAATGGTCGAGACTCTCAGTCACCAACTGGGGGTTACAAGGAGAGCAAAGGTGGAGACAAAGATGGACCTAAGAACAAGCATGTACAAGGGTCTGATGAACACAAGAACAATGTCAACACCAAAGGCAACCCTGTGGCAAGGCTGAATAGCCGACAGCACCCCTTAAGGTTAAATATAAGGAGTCGAATAACTGTGGCGAGCTGATTGCAATTGGAGAATAACCCAGCACGAGCCGAATGGGTGTTGGAACGGTAGGCATGCAGAAAAGTGTAAACATTTTGTCACGAAAGTGTTCTGACTGTGCAGGAATTGGAGAATACCATAAGCATACGTGTAAGGTACAACCGAAGATTGAAGTTAAGTAAGAATCTTAGTCTTGTCACTATGACAAAAGGATGCACCGCAAGACAAGCGGGTCATCCTGGATGTAAGGGCTAACGGACATGAAGAAGAAAAACCGTTGTTGGATCCGGTCTCGCAATTTTTCTGTATATCATCACGCTGTAAGGTGCCGGATGTAACTCAAAAATTAGAATCTATCATCGTGTTGGAGTTATAAGACGAAAGAGAAATAACGTGTCGAGGCATGGCGGTTGATCTCAAGTTTACATTGACATCCACACTTAGCAAGTTAACTCAAACCTTTTGGACATTTACGATGTCACAAAGGTCAATTCAGAGCTCTGTGGACCAAAGAATGTGATGATGCTTTTAAGCAGCTCAAAACAGTGGTTTAGTAGGCACCAGTATGGAATACCGTTTATAGTGGCAACAGATGCATCCGACATGGCAATCGGAGGCGTTCTGTATCAGATAATTGATGGGAAACCAAGATATGTACACTTATTTGGCAGGGCGGTGAACTCGTGTCAGATCGATTACCTGACAGTGCAATAAGTGCTTTTAGCTATTGTAACATAACTGCACTCACTCGTTTCGAGGACTATCTATAACACGCATTTTAGTGTGTTATGCGATCAGAAATCATTACAATACCTACAGGACATGAAAACCTATCTTACAATTAGTCAGTCGGTGGCAAGGTAGTATCGCATTTTTATTTGGCATAACACATATTCCGGGTATGCTTCATTTAGTCCAAGTGACGATGCAAAAGATTTCGATGTCACAGAATCATCGGAGGAGGCTATTCTGAAGTGGTTATGACAAAATCATGCTTTTAAACACATACACAAGGTTATGACTGAAAAAGATTGCAAAAAGTACGAAATTGTACACATAAATCTTAAGCAATATATACCTCAGGTGTATCACGAATGCGACGGCTGCGAAATTAATCGAATCAGGCGCTACGGATACGCACTTTTACGCAACGTATCTGATGATGAGCCGTGGCGCCGGGTTATCTTTGATTTGGTTGAGCTACTCATGTCCGAACACGCGAAAGATAAGTATGTCTGTCACGTGTTTGATGTTGCTTCAAGATATAACGTAGTATATCCTCTGAAAGACAAATCAACACAAACTGTGGCTGAGTGTATATATAAATGTTTCGCAGATTTCGACTGCCCAGCTATAGTATGTTCCGACAATGGTATTGAGTTTACAGTTGATGTCATGACAACACTGTTACTCGTTGTGTGACCATGCCATAAGATGGGTGTACCTTATAAGCCTTAGACACAAAGTGTGAATGAGGTGCAACATAGAAAGATGAAGGAGTTCATGCTTGGAGCACTATTAAACAAAGCTGACATGTGGTGTATCAATTAATTGGGTACAGACACAAATAAACGAGACACCAAATTCAGTCACTTGTTCAACACCCACTCACTATTTCAAGGGCCGACAAGGAGTCTCAAGATATAGTCATGTGTTACCTTGGTTAGAGAAGTTGTGTCGTACCAGAAATGTAATCTGTCCCTTGCTTGAGGGAGATGCGAACATCGCTCTCAAGGAGAGACAGAAGCGATGGAATGATACCAAGAAAATAGTCGAGTTTCGACTGTGCATACGGCTAAATTCATTAGACCATTTATGATCTCTGTGGCCAATAAGAAGAGCGGAGACGGCTCTAGTGCCTTAAATATCGGGTCACATCGTATCCCTACAACAGAGTTCATCCTTCGTCGCACATGTGAAGCTATTTCGCCTCTTATGTCTTACGAGTTTAAGAAGATTCCCGGGAAGTACAAGCATGATAATATGACATATTACACTATGGAGTTTGCAGATGTGGCACATTACGATCTTCCACCATCACCATTTGACGACCCAGACGTATTGAAAGCTTTCAATAAGAAGTTTCGCAAACGCCTACACAAAAACAAGGCTGATGCATATGCTATCTTACCCACAAACAAACATCCTGATATAGTCAAGGTTTATCCCCAAACATCATTTATACCAAGCTTTAAACAGCATGGTATGTACGTACCTCCAAAAGGCACTAAGAAACGTCCTATCCACCATCGAGGACCACAAGGACCTGAACCCAAACGTATTAGAGTAACCGAGTAGCTTGCAAAGTCTAAGTATACTTTGTCTAAGAAGATATAATACAAGCATTGTCATTATATGATCAAAACCCGCTTCTTTTCTTTTGCTTGTACAATTCATGTGAGCTTTTTGAGTCTACATGCTAAAACTACATATAAGCCAGCATAAAATTTTCAAGCAGAGGGGGGGCTGTGTGAAATCAGCGAGATCCTTATGGTAGAACCACGTAATGTATACTATAAACGTAGTAACGTTTATAGTTTATAGTTTATACTTATAATTCTGGAACACGTTCAAACGGATTTAGCATGAACAGGAACTTTGATATTTGAAATTCTGAACGTGTATTTACTAGCTGGCCTAAAGGATGTACCATGTATACTCAGGAAGTACAGCAGGCACATAATCTGTCACGCATATGATGCACACTTCAGTAAAGATTACACTTATCAACCACAAACCGAGCACACGGCTTCGAGACTTTCTGTCGCCTCAGTTCCCAATCCTGCCACCCTATAATCTGTATCGACAGCGGTTACACAGTCAGTTGGCTCTTACAGACAAATAGGAAGAACACAATCATTGTACAGCACTCTCGATATAAATACATAGCCTGCAAGCAGCAAGTGAGGCTTTCGTACTACTTTACCGCTTTCTTGCCTAACTCAGATTTTCTCGATACTTTTTGTAGGAATATGCGAAGTTTGAGAACGAGGTGAAGAAATTACAATCGGTTGTCAAGCAAAAGTATACTCTACACTGTATAAAGAATTGTATGGAATGTGACGGAGACTATTTGCACTGTGTAGATCGAGCATTGGGTGGCACAAAATGTGAGACGGGACACGATTTCAAGTGCAAAGAGTGTGCCAATATGGTAACGCTAGTATCAATAATAGAAGCTCATGTGCGACAAACACGAAAGTCAAAAGCATAAATAATTACATGCCGAGCTTATACGACAGCCTTAATTTTGTGAATTTATTGAACTACTATGATACACAACCATCTAACGACGAAACAACGGGCTTGACCGGAGATGAAAACGGCAAGTGTATGAGTTTTATTAACCTGGCACCGGTGCTACCAGTGTTGGACATAATTAGCAAAGAGATTTTTAGCTTCCAGAACCATACAGCCGGGGGAGCAAATTGGATTCAAGCAATGAACAATATCGCAACGCTTGAAGAGGACTTCTATATGCCTGAAACAGCGATCATACCTGTACGATGTAATGGGAAGAAGCATATTTTTACTAACGAGACGGGATCAGCGCAAGGTAATATACTTGTTGAAGCAGTTCTACGCTATACTATTGGTACAAGTGTGGCAGAAGCTACTATCGGCCACCAGCAGGAAACTATTAATGGGCAACAGCAGACGCACTCAGCAGTCTTACCTACTGGAGGAATAGAAACACATCAGCCAAATAACTTCTCTGTAACTAAATCCCACGCTGATCACATAATACATTTGCGCATAGGTTGTGACTCACATAGAACGCAGCTATTTTTGGAATGTTGCGGTTGACAGACTTAATCCACGCTCGGGAATCGGTTGAGAAACTTAATCTGCTCTCGGAAGTCGGTTAAGTATTATCTCAACTCTTGGGAGTAATCTAAGCAACTTGATTAGCTCTCGGGAGTGAGCTAACTCTGATGACTTAGCTCTCGGGAGTGAACTAACTCTGATGACTTCCATAAATCAAAGAGGGTTTCTTGCTGTAAAATCTTACCTGAGACCTGTAGTCTCTCAGTATGCACAGTCGGAGATCTAACCCGTACTCATTCCTTGTACTGCCGAATTTGCGGATACCTATGTTCTGCAACAGTTTGAAGAGGACTTCGCTATGCCTGAAACAGCGATCATACCTGTACGATGTATTGGGAAGAAGCATATTTTTACTAACGAGACGAGATCAGCGCAAGGTAATATACTTGTTGAAGCAGTTCTACGCTATACTATTGGTACAAGTGTGGCAGAAGCTACTATCGGCCACCAGCAGGAAACTATTAATGGGCAACAGCAGACGTACTCAGCAGTCTTACCTACTGGAGGAATAGAAACACATCAGCCAAATACACTGGTACGAATCGACCGATTTCACGCTAAACTAAAACCACGTTACTGTAAGAAATGACAGAGAGGTATGAAAGTGTAAAATCAGCGGGTTCCTATAGTAGAAGCACATATTAACGTATATTATAAACGTAATAACGTTTAAACGGTTGTACGGTTATGAAACCTGGTATACGTTGAAACGCAATTGTAGATAATTGTATCTGTATAATAATCAAATAATCTAATTATAGATATACTGAATTTACAGAAAACAAACAAACAAATAATCTAATTTGGATATTTGGAATTACGATTGTATACGACAGAGGCCGTAGACCCTCTTATGGTTTTTCTACCCTGATGTGTTTTCCATCAGAATATTGGGATACAACACTGGGTGAGTCTCAGGTGATATTGACACTTGATGACACATGGGGATGGAGAGCTAGGTACCATGTGATGGGGTATAGGTACAGACATTTAACTGTACCACCCTGGTGTTTTTGATTTCCTTTATTTTTCTTAAGTTGGACTTAGATTTATTTTATTGATAGTTGCGATTGGAAGGTAATTTCGAGGCATGAAATGGTAAAGAAGAAAATATCATGCATCCAATGAAATGAAATCTGATCTTAGTTACTGACACCGAACAAATCTAGACCGAAGTATTGAGCGATTAGAGCGGAGCCATAAAGACAATAGTCTCAGTCTTACATCCCCAAATCTTTAGCTCATTACAAAGGGCTGAAGCTAAACTTAAAAATTACATTGTGTAAATTTACTTTGAAATCTTACTTTTCTTTTACGTTAACTTATTGAAAACCGATAGTCAACCTGGTTAGTCTGACTTTTACAAAAGACACATTGCGTCTCACAACAAGTACATCGGCAAAATGCAAATTGTGGTAATTTCAAGGAGTGAATAGTGCGGACATGGTGTCCGCAGAAATTGCACTGCAGCGTCTAAAACGAGATGTAGGTAGTAATAGATCGCTCGTACGTAGCTACACTTGACAATGTCAAAATGAAGTACAAAAAGATCAAAGGCTCCCTTGATCCTAAACACAGAAACATCTAGACTGCCAACAGTGCGGTATATGCGTCAGTATTGAAATGCATGCAAAACCGTGTACAGTTTTTGACGATGATCGTACATAGTTCGGCCTTACTGATCCAAGGATATCAGAAGAGACCAAAGTCGAGACAGCAGCACAAAGCCCAACGTCTGCCGAGACACCTTCACAAACACCCGCACGAGCTACAGGTCCACAAACTCCTTCGCAAATTCCTTCGCAAAAAATATTCACCACAGACGCCCGCTACTGTACGTTCAATCGTGTACAGACACACAACTTTGTTGGTCCCTTCCCGGTGCGTGATCACAGCGCCTACAACAATACAGATACATATAGTACCAATATATCAATGCAACGGGGTGATGATACATACAGCCAAGACTGTAATCTGAATAACTTACCAGAGTATAGTGCACAACAAAAGTACAACACACTTTCATTCAATGGTGAACATCATGAATAGAACCCTGTAGCACATCTCACCGGCTATTCAGCGTTCAGCCAGTAAACACATTATGCCTATGGTCTCCGAATAAAATATTCAGACTATCTAAATGACTATAATGACAGAAGCCGTCAAGAACAGAATACAATTGATCAACATGACTCCTATTTTAGCGAGCACGCTGACTTCGATGGATACTTTCGACAACAGAATACTACAACTAACGAACATGATACGATATGGCCGATCAACTGTCGACAACCGCCGCAGACAATATAAATGCAAAGCTAGAATCAACGAGTACAGCCAACGAACCACTGAGGAAGCAAACCAAAAGCACTCGGCGTCAATTTTGATGCACTGCGATTGCATACGGCGCACGAAGAGATTTCTTAATAGTGCGCTGTCTCATTTTGTATGCGAGCTGTTTAGATTGAATACAACTTTATTTAAAGAGATGCAATAAATAATGATATATATGTGTAACATATTCATAAGTCTGACGAGCTTGCATCGCTCATTCGTCAAGCAGCGCATCGACACAGCATGTCGTACTACATGTGACACTTCTTACTAGCTAGCAATACTGTTGATCGCTATACTAATATTCAGGGTCGTCTAAGTAACTTTGAGCGTGTGTTGATGGCCTCTAATGCGCTCCATCGCAATCTATTACGATATGAACCTCGCTTATATTGTTATATCGTCTGGTAAAAAAGTTGGAAAAGTTAGAGGCACCGCTGTCGTCGTCTCGTAAAGACTTTTTCAATGTGCTATTTAAGTATAGTATCCTATCAAACGCCGGAAATAAGTCATATTTCTCTCTCGTATCGTTGGTAATTGGATTTTTTCAGTTGTGAGTATTAAGTGATATCGATTCGTATCACGATGGGATTTAAGGATCTTATGGCTTTTATATGGCCATACATGACTCCCATGAATTGCAATGACACTGTAGGCAGTGTCGGTATAGATATGCCCTTTCTAATACGCACACATTTATCGATACAGCAACTGTGATCAATTCCTTTTACATATAGAAGGATGCAGTATGCTAATCCTTGAAGGGAGACTATCAACTCATCCCTCTTTTTGTGCATCCGATGGTCATCGTATAGACGGCAAGCTAGGGAATACAAGCCGCAATGCAAACCGAGCTGAAGAGTACGAGCTTGTGAGGAGAAGAATTTGACTTGGATGCTCTATGTCGAGTTTGTGCAGGACCCTACAGCCTTGCCGCTGCGCAGCGCAATATTTGAAAAATAAGCTGAACAATAGCTTGTTCAATTAAAGGGTATATGTTATATAAAGTATATACTCGAGTATGATATTGCCTACTTGGTGTTTGGTAGGGAAAACCTGAGTTGAGAACATGCTACATCTTTTGAGTGAAAAGGAAAAGCTCATGTATACATGGGAAGAGTTCTGTAAGCAATAACCAGTATATACATACTTCGAGGCGCAAAGTTTTCACGAGAAATGTAGGAGGCAAGGGGTTTTTAACTTATGTGCTCGCTTCTGCCATAGTGATTACAGACGACGTACGAGAGAAGGCTTAATGTGGCTGATGACAGTACTCTCTGGTTATGAGATAAGTTTTCAGTTCAAAAGAAATAGCGATGCTGTATCAGCCAAGGATAGGCCACGGGTATTAGAGATCAATCAGGTAAACAAAATGTTCTTCTGGCAGCCTGTGTCTGATCCTAGGTCGGAGAATTTGTCTCTTTTGTTAACTACCTACCCGATTGGATTGTACACACATTGCATATCACTGGGTTTCCTGATGTAGAGTCACTGTGGCCTGAATTAGGTGAACGATTGAACCAACAAACCCAGTACGAGGTTGGTTGGTTCAGTTCTTCATCTAGTTTACTATATCGGACTAGTAAATTCACAGGCTCCAACCCGCTATGCTAACGGATTTTACGATGTATCATCACAACCAAGTATTCCGAACCCTTCTGTCGCCATATTTAGCATGAATTCAGGAGTATGGTGCCTTATCCACGGGTTATAGTATTCCTGAAGGTGTTAACCGATAAGAGTGTCTTCTACATCGTCTGACGTCAAAATGCACTCATGCAACAATTTGAGACTACAAATTTCACAAAATACACACAAGCAACATTGAAGCACGAAAAAGAAAGTATCGAGTCCTGGTTTATTGATGAATTTGTTAAAAAGCATAAAGCATTGACTGTACGATCGAACATGCAACAAGAGAGACACGGACTATGTCTCTGATGATTGCGATTGGTAAATGTATAGAAGATGAGTGCTGAACAAAGTCGCTAAATGTACAATAAAAATGTGGAAAAGTCACTAAAATGTACATTCACCCATTTTGTCGATGAAAACGCACTGAAATATTGATCAAATATGTACAAATGTACATTTAGCGACAATTCTAATTTTTTTAATATACATTAATGACTTTATCGTGCAAAATTTGCTTAAATTTAAATTTTAAAAAGCCTTCGGCTATTTTTTACGAATAAATTTGTTGACGGAGGTAATGTTGTCTTTTATTATTTGCTGTTTGTGTATGCTACTTCATTGAAGCTCGTGCGCAACTCACGTGGTCGATGATGCTCTTTTACAGGACCATATGAGAATTATATTTCCATCGTACTATGAATATCAGCTCTAGCAGGAGTTGGCATACTATCTAAACTAATATTTGTAGCGTTTCTTTATACAGTTTAACAATCGCCAGGTTCCAATGTCCGTTCCTTTGATTCCATGTAACGAGAGATCATAACTTCGGACACCTGTGCTGTTTCCCTTGTAGACATACGCAGCCAGCACAGCATGTAACTCGTTTG
>NW_014040529.1:36060-40279 GCF_001186125.1 Sphaeroforma arctica JP610
TATATATATATATATATATATATATATATATATACTATATACTATATATATATATATATATATATATATATATATATATATATATATATATATATACACTAACCCTCTCCCAAGCTGGCCGCTTGTACTTTAGTTCCTCCCAGAAGTCCTTGCGGAGATTATGCTCCCTGTACGGGCTCATGTGACACACGAGCGTAATAAAACCTGGTGCATACATCGGTTCATGCCCGTGCCGCAGGAAATCCCCTTCCTGGGATAGATCACCATCGGATCTGCTGAGAGCAGCGGAACCATCTTCTTGAACTACCTTGCTTCCGGAGTATACGGGCAAACCATCGGTCACCGTGGGCTTGTCCCATTTTATCCGCGTTACTACCTTACCCAAATCCGATCACTTCGGGTTGAAGCACCATCGCGGGCCCGTCCAGGTCCTTAAGGCAAACACACCCCCTGCCACCGTCGGCTGGTAATACGGCTTCATCCGATAATTAGCAGGGTGGGCAAACCCTTCAGCATCAAGTGGCCCGAACCGATCATCAATCTTGTTAAACAAAGCCTCATTCACCGAGTCAGACTCCGTCTCTGGCTTTACTACCAGGCTAGTCCACATAACCCTGTCCTCCGCTGGCAAACGCCTGGCCTGCACGATGGGGTTAATATGATACCTCAGCCTAGACTGTACGTCCGCAACTGGGTTCAACGCCCCTGGGAGTTGTTCCAAGACAATGTCAAAGTCTCTCAATACCTGTGCATAGCGCGTCATCCTCCGGCCCCTCACTGACGATTCGTACGACGTCGGGTCCTGCGTGAGCATTCGTACCAAAGGCTCGTGATATGTAAACACCGTCAAAGAGTGACGAGAACGCTTCACTATCCTCCACGCCTTATGCAAACAGTAGACTATCGCCAACGCCTCCTTGTCCGTAATGTGGAAACCAGCTGTGCCGGACTAAACTTGGAGGACCAAAAACCTACAGGACACAGCTTGCTCTCACGGCGGGCAAACAACTCCCCACCTACTCCTACCAAATCACAGGCGTCACAGTACAACTTCAATTAGTCGTCAAAGCCTGGTTCCACTAACACCCCTCTCTTAGCCACCTCTTCTCGAATATGATCAGACGCCTCCTGCTGCGCTCGACCCCAGACAAAAGGCACGTCCTTCTTGATAAGGTTCGAGATGGGTGCCATGATCCTGGAGTAGTTGGGTATGTACTGACTCCAATAACCAATCGTATGGTACCAAGAAGCCAAAAGATCCTTGTCAGTAGGCGGCGTCATGCGAAGGATAGACTCCATACGATCCTCACTAATGTAGGATCCATTCTCAGCCATGCGACCTAAGACCAACACCGAGCGATCCGAGAACCCAAAGCGACACTTCTTCAAGTTCAGCTTGGCATTATGCTTGATGCATGCGCAATCAAAGCCTTAATGTTCTTCCATTGCTCACGCACACTGTTGTGACCAGCACCCATATCGTCTATGTACGTCTTAAGACCGTCAACACTTTGAAAGGCATGCTCCATACGAGCTGAATCTAGGGCGCTGGCTTAATGCCAAAAGGCATGCCCACAAACGTGTGCTTGCCCACGGCGTCCAGAACGTCAGCATGTGCTGAGAGTCTTCAGCCACCATCTGCTGACAAAATCCTTGACCCAATTCAACCATGGTCCGACACTTCGTCCCCCGGACCGCCGATAAGAACTCCTGCTCCGTAGGTACCGGATACTCTTCACACTCAAGTGTGCCATTCAACTTCTTATAGTTGATGCAGCACCGCCAATCATGCACTGACAGCGGTACCACCCCCGGAGTTTTAAATACCAAATGAGGCATAGCACAGTAACATCTGGCTTCCGCTGCCGATATCTCACGGGTAACCCCCCCCATGATCCCAGTCGCCCACTTTTGTACCCAGCACCGAGGTGAAAGTCGGATCCGTGTTTGGGTACACACTATACGAAGGTTGAGCTCCTTCTTTCAGCTTGAACTCCACACCATTCTTGAAGCGGATATCATTATAAACCATAAACGTGGGCGCAGCAGTGCTGTACGCAACTGACTGGATAGCAGCAATCATGTCGTCCAGCTCCTTCGTCAATAAGCCATACTTCTTATGAAGCTCGCGGAGTTGCGACTGATCAAAATCTAAGTAGGCCTTCGAATCTACTTCCTGCACCGGAGAAGAAGTCGTCGCAACTATTGGCAAATCCACTTCTGCCAACAGGCCATGCAGGCGTGGTAACACATACTCTTCAGCATCATCAAGCTCTGCAGCGTTCATTGGGTACTCTACTTTCTTCTGCGTCTTGATGAAATATGCCTGCATAAACGACACATAGTTCCGACGCTCCTGCTCCTTAAATTCATTGCGTAGCACTGCCTACAGACCCAAGCGAATACGAATGATGTCTAGCCGCAAATACTGCGGCACTGGATCAGCAATATTGCGTCGCTTAGAACTGGCATCGCTCCGCCTAGTACGCACCCGTTTTTCCCGCGGGTCAAGCACTGTAGGCCGTTCCTCCTCAGCAATCAGGAAGTCCATCACCTCCGTCTGCGGTACAGTCCACATGAGTGCCAACTTATCCTTCCGACTGATAACCTAACAGAACATCTGTGTCGAAAGGGAGGGAGTCTACAACTAAGATATTCTTGAGACCTTGTTGCTGAGCGAAGAATTCTGTAACAAGACTCGGAGTAGCCCCCGTGTCCACGTACACCTCTACGTCCTCCGCACCATTCGCCCCCTGAATCACACTGCCCGATTGAGCTTTCTCCGTCAACATCGTACCAACTGCCCGAGCTAGTCACTTCTGCTTCTGCGGGCAGAACTTCTTGAAGTGACACTTCTACTTGCAGTTATGACAACGAACCAACTTATGATAAGCTGCTCTAGCCTCCACCAGATCCTCATCACCCGAGAGATCCAGTCCAGACTCATCTGATGCTTGACGTGGACGCTTCTCGCCCTTACCTTTCTGACCATGCTTGTTCTTCGGTGCCTTGTCTTTCGGTTTCTTGTTGCGCTGAATGTACCTACACAGGTCCTGCTTCTAAGTTGCAATATGTGATCGCAAGTCGTTAAGCCCCGCTACCGTACCTGACATCTTATAGTGGCTTCCAAATGAATCTGCTTTGGCCGGTGCTGCTGACGTCATCAGCCGATCAACACCCATGTTCACATTCTCCAACACCACCAGGACTTTGGTCAGCCCTTTCAAGCGATAAACATGCCGCACATTATCACCTAGCACTCGGTCATTGACAAACGATCTGGCCAAGAGTAAATCCATACCGTCATGTATTGACCTCATTATCGCATTCACTGCCTCGGCGTACATCGGCTCCATTGACAAGAGCCCAATAAAACATGAGGCATGCTAGCTCTGAAAACACTTCAAATCCATGATTAGCGATGACGCCTCCTCTAGTAATCAGCCGAGCGAAAATTGTCAGATTGTTCCTTATCTTCTCAGTAGCCTCCTGCACAGGCTCAAATACGATCTGGCGTTGACGCGTGGCTAATCTCCTCTTGAGCTTGACCATTAAGCGCTTCGCCACTTGTCGTTTCATCTGACCATCCTCATCCTCGAGCTCCAACGTATATACTTCATCTGACTGCGGCAATGCGCCTCCTGCATCACAATAAGCCAACAAACGAAACAAATGGTGTGCGAGCACAGCCCACATTTCATATGTCTGCAAGTTCTGCAATACGCTAACCACCAACCATGGCTCATCGACATATTTTCCCGCTAAACGGTCATCCGTCAGCAACATTTCCTTCCTTGGTGAAACAAATTGTGTGCGAGCACAACCCACATTCCATAAGTCAGCAAGTTCTTAGAAACCTATGGTCGGTTGAGCCATCTCGCTACCGAAGTTTTCAGATATAGATAGATTTGGAATGTAGATATAGTTCTATTAATAGAATTAGATTAAATCATATGTTCAGTATTTTACTGGGGTTTTTTAATGGCCTTGTCCAAATATCTGATATGTAAAATGGAAAAGGTATTAATTAATAAAACTGTTAAAAACCATTTAGGAAACTTAAGTTCCTCGTACTATTAAGAGTACGTTTATAGTTTACGTACTGCGCAAGAGTACGTTCATAACATGGAGTCTAATGTGGAGGCCCGGCTATTGCACAGCCCCCACCCAGCTTTGGACCCAGGAGAAGCAAGTTGTTCACTCGAGCTGATTATGGGTC
>NW_014040529.1:40708-47573 GCF_001186125.1 Sphaeroforma arctica JP610
GGTCGACTGGACGTTTCTTACGCTTCAGTGTCTTAAGCACATATGAAGGGTGAGTATTAAAGCTCGGGATAAATACTGTAGGCGGGTAAGTTTTAACTTCCGTGCCTTCCGACGATGGAAACATGCTATTTCTTTTAGCTTGACTTATGCAGGCGTTTACGCCATTTTTGAGTAAAGGATTTTAAATAGTCTTGATTATCGAAGCATCTAAAGTCAACTCAGCGATTGTACCGTCTATAAAGCGTGTACGATAGCATGTATAGCCTCCTTTATCCGTTCTCCATATAATGTCTTTAAATTCAGAACGATCAAGAGGGGCATTAGAGTCGTGTCTTCTTGCGAGAATAATCTCAGTAGTCGGAATCCGACTAGTGCTTATATTTAAGCAATACTCTGCTCTCATTTTGGTAGCATTCCATCTATTTTGCCTTTTTAATAAAGCAATATTGCGTGTTTCTCGCAAGCAAGGATATACAACGTTACAAATACGATGTGCCTCTTCTAAGCATGGTTACTCATGGTGATTAGGTTCGTCCTTGTTAAAAGGTATTTGTAACTAACTATATCTGCCACGAAAATAGTGAGCGGGTGTAGTACCTGTAACCGGATCAGCACACTCGTTCATCTTTGTGCGGTTTTTATGGCATACTTCTCTTATGGCATATGCCTGATACGAGTACTAGCGATTCCATTATGTCATCCCCAAACTCACTACCGTTATCAGTACACATAATACCTGGCCACCCGTGGTCAGCAAAGACTTGGCAACATAACTCTGCCACGGTTTGCGTACTCTTATCCTTTAACGGATAGAGCAAGTTATACCGTGACGCCACATCAAAGAAGTGGCATACGTAACGGTCGCCTGTGTGCCCGGACGTGGGCAGGTCAACCAGATCAATGATGACCTTGCGCCATGGAACATCTTCAGTCGCACTCTTAAGCGGTGCGAACCCCTAGCGCTTAATCTGGTTGAGATCACAGTCTGTACATGACTGATGTACTCTGTCAACTAAAGTTGCCAGCTTAGGGTGGGCGATCCCATTTAGCTTAGCATCGTTAAGTGCGTCTACTACGTTCTGCTGCTTCAGCGTATGGTTTTGCGTGCTCCTTTCATGCTTTCAGCATAGTAGTAGCATTTTTAGCCTTCTCCAACTGATAATATTTATACGATGACGGCTTAAAACTTTGCTGTGCTGCTTCGAACCATATGTTCTTACGTAGATTTGTTGTGAGCATAATCTGACCAAAATCCTTCAAAGATCTAGATAACGCCGGACTGCTCGTATTGAAAAGACCATTGCGGTGTTTTTGATCAGGTCTGTATGTCACTGATAGTTGACTTCTATCCTTAACAAACTTCTTGCCTGCGACAGCCTTCTCCGTTTGAATTACTCGCAGTGTAGAAACAATCTCGGTATCAATCCTGCCTTGATCCATTGCTGCGAGAGATTCGGCCTCCGCTTTATTCATACGAACTGTGAATGCTACATTGCTGACAGTCTCGCTGAGAGACTGCGAGTCCTAACCTCATAACGTATGTGCGTCATGTTGACTTTGACACGTGTAACGGATATATTTTTAACGTTGCAACATATTTTGGTATATTGTGACCTGTGTATTGTGACTTGAATAGTGTACCTATTGAAAACCTTTCGGTCTCGATTTTTGATACTTTAGAATGAGTGTTCTGTTTTTAGGAGGCTATGGAAATTGGAATGAGTTGTCAGGACAAAAATCGGCCTATCCTGGAATTTGGCCCTACTATTATATAAACGGGATACTGAAATGGAAGTATACGTTTGATTTTCAGCGATTAACGGATCGCTTTGCTTGCGTTGCAACTTGTAACGATATTTATGAGGTTAGGCTGCGACTTCCGAACAGTAGTACGTTTCGAATAATCGAATGTCATCCACAAACAGGGGGAGCTCCCCAATATTTTAACCCAATTCGATTGGACAATATCATTATTGTCGTAGCACGGGCACCCTCAGGAGTATTTTTTTTTGGGAACTGGGGAAGTTAAAAAATAGTTAAAAAAAAATGAGAGGAAGTTGACAGTGACAGTGTGACACTCTCTTGACTTCAACCTCTTTGAGTCTTGAGTCTAAAAAAGGTATAAAAAAAAAGTTGTTCATAGGGATAATATTATTTATTTCAAACTGTTCATAGTGTAAGTGACATAGTAGACACTCTATTTACTACTATAGAGTTGAGAGTCTAGAGTCTAGACAGTTGTACACTTCTTGGACTGGGACTTATCCGATATATATATAAACGTTGAAACGGTTACATTTGGCGGGCCAAATTCTAGGTCAGACAATAGGCATATACAAAGTTTACTTTTGTCCTGCCACCACATTATTATAGCATCTATCGAGACCAAAAATATATAATATGGGTGCACTATTCAGGACACAATGTACAGGTCAAATTTTACATAGACATCTAAACGCCAGTTTTAGTTTACTGTCACCATTTTCATAATTTTAATTGGTTGGGTATTGTAAATACTTTCCAAAATACGTTGCAACGCCAAACATAATCCGTTAAATGTTGTAAAGTCTACCTTTTTTAGTTAGAATATAAATACATGATGTGAGGCTAACGACTAAATAAACGTTAAATATAAGGTGTGGAAGCTGGAATGTGGACTATTTATGGAATGTGTGGAAAGTGAAGACTGCTGGAGTGTGGGCAGTGGACAGTGCCCAGTGTACACTGTCACTGGTGAATGGTGAGTGGTGAGTGGTGAGTGGCTGAGTGGTGACCGGACTCATGGAACTGGTTTATTAGACATCAGTGGTTTTTACACTATGTTTAGTCGACAATATGTAGTAAATATATGTACAATATTGTAAATATTTACATACATATGTAAATACATATGGATGTTTTAGGGTATGTAAATACATATGTGTAATATATTTAAAAAAAAAGAAAAAAAAGAAAAAGAAAATTGTATGTACGTACGGATTTTTTTAAATTAAAATATGTATAACACGAGTCTTGACTGTTGAGTAAATATTGACTGAACTACTACTACTAGTAGAGAGCTCAAAGCTGAGTGCTGAGTGCTGGGCTGCTGACTGCTGTGAACTGCTAACTGCTGACTGTGCTATGTCGCTGACTGCCGAGTGCTGACTGCTGACTGCTGACTTCTGACTGCTGACTGTGGCCCACTTTCCTCCACTACTGTATAGTGTATAGTAGTATGTATTGTGGTTTCAGAAGTCTACTTCTTTGGGGGAAGTCCGGGGAGATTCCGTCTGAGCCCTCTGTAGGCCCTGTGCCGGCCTTGGGGGTGAGGTCCCGTTCGGTTCATCCCGCATCGCCAGTTCTGCTTACCAAAAATGGCCCACACGGAACTTGGATTCAGTGTCGCTCTCTTGCCTCTGTGGGGCAATCCCGGTGGGGGCTCTCCTAAGTCCTAACAGATAAGTGATCACCCATTTTTAAAATAATTAATACTCTGAACATGACCCTCTACTAGAGACGAAATAAAATAATATGCCTGATCGGACTATTGTCCGAAGGACCTCTGAACTTCTAAAAAGTCTGAGCCTCAGTCTGAGTCTCACTGAGACTCTTGAGTCTGGACCCTGGAGCTTTGAGCCCCTTGTGTGATAAAAGAGTCCTGTACAATGTCCAATATAAATAGTTAAAAATACATTCGATTTATGTACGTCATAGTAGCTAGTACATTACCCTGGGGGCCTGGGGGCCTGGGGGGCCTGGGGACCTGGGGGCCTGGGGACCTGGGGGCCTGGCATCCATAGACTACATGTAGCCTGTAGGCTTATTTGTAGTATGTTCATTATATTGTAAGGAAAAAAAACTTCCCCAAATAACTCTGCACTGTCTGGCGTCGGACTACACTACGTCAACCCGTTCACACACATGAGGGGTTCTTTTTACGGTCATAAATAACACAGCCAAAAGAAGTAGAATCGAGCCATTTTTAACATACATAGGGCTCTGATCCACTTATTTTACACAACAACCGTTCAACATAAAAACGTATTTTTAAAGAAAATAGTATATTATGAATAACACAATACAAAACAGACCGAGGTTATTACTCTCAGAGAGTAACGCAGTGGATCAGGAATCGGGATAAATATTTCTAAAGTAGATTCACTCTGTCATGGACTCTTGGAGTGGGGAATTATCATCATTCATATTTTAATATTTAAAAACCCATGAGAGTGTTCTATTTGTGATAAATAGTATTTCTATTTTCGAATTTCGAATATTGCTGGCCTGGAATGGTCAATACATCTTTCAATATTCAATATGTAAATATATACGACTTGACGCTGAATAACCCCATCACACAAACACACCGCAAGTAAGCTAGAGGGAGCTTCGTATTATTTGTTGTTTACAAGAATTTCCCGATAACAACATGCCAGCTCCAGTTTTCTGCCGTGGACAAGACTGTCCTCTGTACAAGAGCATTAAAGAAGTCTCCGACACCGTTGAGCTGAGATACTACGATGCTTCACATTGGATTTCATTCACCGAATGCGATGAGCACGGCGGTGGCGGCGGTGAGTTTATGAAGTTATTCCACTACATTGGTGGTGACAATGATATGAAAATGCGTATCCCCATGTCCACACCTATCCTCAAACAGCAAATTGACGAGAACTGTCACTCTATGAGCTTTTTTAAGCCCTTTTCTATCGCTGCCAAAGATCTACCTCAACCCCTTGATGCGGGTGTTCAAATCATCTCTCAGCCAGCTCAAGCATACTATGTACACGCATTTGGAGGGTACATGGATGACGCTAAATTCGATCAGAGTATGCAAGCATTTGATGCGGCTGGCATGGAGATCACAGACGATTCCGTATACAGCGCAATGGTGGCCCAGTACGATGCACGCTTTCAGCTATTCAACCGACACAATGAAGTGTGGATGCCAGCTTCTAACGTAAGTACAGTTTTATATAGTTCAATTCGAATTTGCTAGTATACTATGTAAGGATGTGTCCTGCAATGAGTTTTTCCCCGCGTCCTCACAAATGCAGGCTATTTTCCTCTCTTTGTGGAATGTTATATTCGAAAGGAGATCTTGCCATTGTTAGTCGTGTACTTTTGTTCTGCTTATGGGAAAAAATATTTGAAGCCGTACACTCTTGCGATTATAGTAGCTGAAGCAAACAGTTGAGTCCATTGGTCTATTAATCACCTTCAGTAAACCTTTGCGCAGTGTTATCATATCTTTAGTCGTGTTTGTGTTCATACTCGGACCTTTATCACCGGCACACTTTGATGGCAATCGTGCAGATTCTCTCACCTTGGCTGTGTATTTTTTTATTGCTAACTATACCTTATTTAAATACTGTATCCTATAGGTCTCCATTGATGAGAAGGCTATGCAGACCTTCTTCTCGTCTGCACAGGCCGCGTCCCACAGGCACCATACACACCACGCACACTCAGGTCCCCACCCCCCACTATGGGTGCATCTGCTTCATGTAGCGTTCACCGGTCTAGTCTTGATTGCTGTGTTCAGCGGACTTGTGTACTTAGTTGTTAGGGGAGTACGTTACTTGCAGAGAAGGTATAGCAAGAAGGACCCCACACAGCTTGACTACTTGCCCGTCTCGCAGAGTGATATTGACCTGGTGAACGCGGCTTTCTCTCTCGGGAACGAGAAACCAGAGGCAGAGAAAGCAGATAGGATCAATGCTTCTGGATACACAGCTTTAGAGTAGATCTCATGTAATGTTGTTGTCGCTTGCTCAGTAATATGTTGAAGCATGGAGCAAGTGACTTAAATATTTCTGCACAGAAATAGTATGTGCAGCGGAGCAATCGTCCTTAGTCGATGCTTTCACGTCTGGCTACATCGCGTGCGTCGGTGTAGATGCAGTAGATCGTTCTTCCGAGAAATTGGTTGTAATGAATCTAGCTGAATATAAAATAGGGGAACTGTAAAGGATCTGATTCCATATACACTATGTGGAACTCGGACGTACAAGTGTATGTGGCGGCAACCTTCTCTGGAGATGGTCGAGCAGCGGTACTGACTCGGTAGTATTCAAAAACATTATTTCTGCGTATACTGATATATTTCTCATTAAATTGAGACGAAAACGGTAACGCATGGAGTTCGGCCTCTTACAAGTTGCATAGTGCGGCACTGTAAGAGCTCTTGCAGAACTGAGTATATTAAAATATAAACTTTGAGAATAGCATAGTTACTGTGTAGTTGACGGTGATTTATTGATTGTATGTGCTGCTTTGTTCCTGAAAATTGTATGCGAAGGGACTGCCTGTCACGTGATAGCACTGTCCATGTTCATACATAATTTTTTCCTAAGAGATATATTGTACATGATCTGGAATCGGGTTCAGCGTATATATCGTACTGTTTTTCAAATATACGATTATCCATGAACGAACTTTTTTTTTTAACGTGCACGAGCCAAAATATGATTGTATATGGCAAATAAAAGTATATTTAGTACCGGCGTACCAACGTTTACACTTTCATACCCTCCAACCTCTCATGCTGAACTTCTACTACATTGGGAACTTTGAACAATATGCGCTTTGCGAAACATAAATACATAGTTATTCACACCTATCTAGACATGACATATCTCACGTACACCATAAAAACAGATGTATCTGATATATATATCTACAGTTCACTAGTATACTTTCATATTGTACAGATATACACGTATCGGATACGTTTATACAATCTTATACATATGTATGTGCTCTAATACAAGCACAATATACAGAGGTATAGATCGTCGTTTGTATATATACAAGAATACGACAGTTTGCTTGAATAAATTTGCGTACATATAATCGTACATAATAAATCTATTCAGCCGTC
>NW_014040529.1:52325-63687 GCF_001186125.1 Sphaeroforma arctica JP610
TCTTAAACACATACACTCTCACGCACACGCACACACACACGCACATATATATGTATTTATCTTTGTATGTATATCTACACTCAGACATACGTTTATGTATTTAAGACTGTATTCATATTTTTTTTCCTTTATGGTATGCATATTATTATATGAATGGCTTATTTGTACGTGTTTACCTAATTTCATATACAAGTCCTAGTTCTGTTCATCTGTATGTAGTGTTCTCCTCTGCTGTTGAATCATATGGTTTCGATAGGTATTTTGCTTGCTACGAGTACTGCATACAAGTTTAAATGCTTTGTAGAGTTTTGTAAATTTATTGTTTTATCAACCTTCATTATCAGCTACAACTATCTTATACATGTCCGTCGAATCGCAATCGGAACCTGAAGTAAATCTCTCTGCTCCGCTTGCCCACTTTCACAGGTACTACTGCGACTATTGTGACGCATATCTGACGCACGATTCGGTAAGAGTTTCCTCACCCTCGAATAAAGCGCAGCCAGAAATGCTATAACTATTTGTTGATGATGTGATGTGTTCTTGTCTACGGGACAACATGTATGGATGTTGTTCATATACGCTGTTTGTAATACCTGGGCTATTTAGTTATATAAAGTACAACACGAGGAGTGATGCTTTCAGGCGTGGAGAACTTACTATGCTCGTGGACGCACTACAGGAAATGGTATAGCTTAGACTACCCCAGGCCGCATCGCTTGCCTGAACGTAATTTGTGATATAGATATCATGTCGGTTTGAGAATGAGAATTCGTATTCATAGATGCCTTTGCATCCGGGGAATCATATACCCACAAAAATGTGCCTTATAGACATCGTAGACACGCACGCCGGTATAGCTTTCACATCGATAGCTTCATCAGTATATCGTATTAACTTGTTAGGCACGTAGTACCATTGTCAGTCACTTATTACTATTTGTTCTTTTCTTTATTCATTTAGGCGTCCGTGCGGAAAACACACAACCACGGTAGAAAACATAAAGACAATGTCCGTATATACTACCAAAACTGGGTAGAAAAGACCGGCATGCCGCCGCCTCCCGGTGGTACGTGTTGCGAACTATGTGGGACATATATATAACGCGTCAACATGTTGCTTTCAGACTAGCGAATATATTTTGACGTACTCGCGTGTTCATCTTCGTTTTCATATGCGTGGCTCCAATATGTATGTGATGATGGGGAGCTTTTCGCACATTGTTAACTACGTGATTTACCAGTGATAAGATTATATTTGCATTGCCGTGTTTATCTGTGCTTGCAAATGACGTTATGTGCTACGCTGCAGTGATTACATCGAATATATCGGCCGCACCGGTCGACCGTAGCGCAGAGTGTGAGATCCGCGTATATCTTTGAGCTACAAGGATCATTTTTACTCGCCGACAATATCTGAATTAATTTTCCCTCTCTCTCCACTACACTGGCAGGTATGGCGGTAGGGGCGGGGATGGGACCTCCCATGGGCATGGGACCACCGATGGGTATGGGTCCAGGTACGTTGAAGGCTTTCCCAGCTGCTGTTTCTGTTTGGAAATACATCTCATGCACGCACTTTACAACAAATATGGGCGAATATATAGCCCGGACTCTTAACCCCCCCCGCACACGCACCTTATAGCAAGGAACAAGAATGCGCACTTACGTCGCTCATGCGTACAAGGGATAGGTTCGTATCGTAGCATTGCCAGACTGGTGCGCTTGTAGCGTTCTCCTATAGATGGTTGCTTTCTGCATGCCCTTTGATGCACTCTTTGTTCAGAATTGGTGTGAGTGAATCCTAATAGTCCCTAGACTGTTGTTATATGTAGCCGGATAGGTATTTGTCGACTACAGCTACGCCCGTCTCAGAGGAAATCAAGAGCTAGTCTGTAATTTACTATGGTGTTATCTTTAAAGTACACGAAGGGAGGTTGCGTTACAATTGGTCCCCACCGTGCGATGTTACACAGGGGAGCGTTTCTGAAAACAGCATGTGTATCAATTCAATTTTCTTTCACTTTGAAAATACCTGTAGGTATGATGCCTGGTATGGGGCATCCTATGGGCATGAATGGCATGGGTATGATGCACCCAGGCATGGGACCGCCTATGGGAATGGGTCAACCAATGATGGGCATGGGACCGCCCGGCCAAGGTAGGTAGCCGCATTTGGTGGAAGACAAAAATGCTGTTTCTCAGATTCGATTAAGAGTTATCCACACGCATACCTTTATGGTGTGGGGTACATACGAGTTGGTTTATAGTGTATCTGATTTTGGTTTTACCATAATATATATGAGAGCAATTCTGTTTGTGTTGGGATGTACCTCATGTAGATCCACACTCCTCATGACACGGGTTTAGAGAGTATTAACAACAAACTTCACGAACAAACTTCACCAATAAACTTCACCACTGATTCAAAGCTCAGACTCTGGATACTAATCATGTTAACTTCGATTCCAATCACAGGACCACCACAGTACAACAGAGGATCGTACGATGGGCAAATGCAACAAAATCAATTCTCGCAAGGTAAGTGTACCGTTTGCACACTTGGCCTATCGTATCGCAGCCTTTTATATCGATCTTCGGTTGGTTTAATTGATGGTGAAATTTAATCTGTCAGAGATGTTCAAGATAAAGAAAATTGGTTATTTGTAAGCAGAAACGCACTGAAGGGTGTTCACATCGCAGTTGTCTGTGTTTTTCTTCGTGTTGGCGACAGCTGCTGCGTATTCGCTATTCCCTTGTTGTACAATATTAAAGCAAAGTGGTGCATCCAAATCTGCTACTGAAATGCCTTTTTTTTGGCTTAAGAATTTGATTTCATCTGTGTGTTCGTCTGTGCATATAAATGGATTTAAGCGGCATTTGCGCACCTCATACGAGAGAAAATCATGCACATGCTCACGCAGGTTTTCCAATAGTCGTCTGCAGTCACCTTGTTTGCTGCAGTCTCAGTCTTTCTAGTTATCAGAGGTGTGATATCGATGGTCATAGTTGTAAGAGGTGTGATATCGATGGAGCAGTACATCAAGCATAGTCGCACAGCAATGTCCTTAAATTATCACCAATGCCCATACTGGATTCGTTAATCGACTATCGGTTGGTATTCTGCAATCAATCGCGTATTTCCAAGGACCATTGCGAATCAATATAATATCCCGAATTCATACAGATTGACCATCTATAAGCACAAGTACATATGATTTCTTCAATCCCTAGAATGCTTTCAAGCATCGATCTCATATATGCTTACGTGCTTTCTGTTTCTGTTGTTACCAATCAGGTCCACCTGGTGCTGGGCCTCCCGGTTTTATGATCCGTTAGAGGATTCTCGCCGCTTCGTCAACTGCGTTACACGCAGATGCAAACTAAGACTTCGGCTCCCAAATATTATGTATATAGACAACAACCCATTAAAAACATAAATCCATGCACACCAGATTTATATGTATATATAATTTCTTTTTTGGTGATATCAATACGTACAATTTGCACTGCAGATGATCAGTCGTAGCGCAATATCATATATATTGGTACATTTTGAAAGTTATTAAGATAAAGCTTGTTGACTTATCAAATACTATACTCATGTCGTACATGGTCACAAAAGATTGGCAATCAATATGTATGCCTCGATAAGTAACGAATAGGTAAGTGTTGTTTGTATGTGAAAGTAAAGTCACCCACAGTACGGATGATTTTCTTTTCGTAAATATATAGTAATATACATACAAACATACACACGCTCACACGCGTACACACACACACACCAACACAAATACACACAGGGCGTTTCACAAGCAGAAATACAGACAAACATACGCACACACAAACACGCATACACACACACACAGAAACACATGCACGCACACACACGCACAGAAACACACGCCACACACACATATATATATCTATATACATACATACATCTACACATCCACACACACACACACACACATATATATATATATATTATATACATATATATACACACACATTTATATATACATATACATATATACACGCACTATATATATATATATAAACCTATATATACTTATATATATATATATACATACATACATACACAAATACATACATACATATATATTACAAGATATATATATATGGATACAAATATGAATATATATATATATATGTTAAATATACACATATACATATATATATTTTAAATATATAAATTATGTTATATATCTAAATCTATATATCTGTATATATATACATATATATATACATACATATAGATATACAAATAAATATATATATACATATATAGCTGTACCTATACATATATATATATTTATACATATATACATATATAGATAGATAGATATATATGTATAAATATATAGGTACATATATATAGAAATCATATAGCTATACAGTAAACATGTGTATCCAACTACAATTTACAATGTTAAATACTGATGTATACATGTATATATTTGGAGGTACGGTGCGTTATGTACCAATGTTAAATACTGATGTATACATGTATATATTTGGAGGTACGGTGCGTTATGTACAGTCAAAATAGATAAGATTCAAAGAAACGATGAAAACTGTGCCTGGTTGTGTTGGCAAAGAAGCATATCTGCACAATTGGAACTACTGTACACACGCAGGCTATTATGAACAGCCATTATGGGCTCAGTACGTAATGTGTTGCCCACGAGGCATGAGAAATCAGTGATTCTCGAGCAACAAACTCGTTAACCTGTACTCGCGTTTCCAACAGATTGTACAAAACTCACGGATGTGTTGCCACAGTTGGGCACTTGCCCACGACTCGATTGGAAGTATATTCTCTGCTCCAAATTATTGAAAGCACATACGACTAAATTGCCTTTTCAATTTGATAAAGACGGTCACTATTGTGACTAAATTTGACAACGCTGAATGTTAAGCAGTTCAGAACGTACAAATAGGACAGAAACTAACCTTCCAATTTATTAGTGAGAAACAGTTGCAATCGGGTCCAATCTACACCCAGGAATTCCAACTGAATCGAACCTAAAACTAACTAAAGGACGATCACATCACCCTCCCAAGATCCGAGATATCCATTGACGTACAGCAAATTACTTCTTTTTGGGACCCTGTACCAGAGGAGCACCGATGTTTTTACCACGGAGTTTTACGCCAAGAGCTCGTTCCAGCTTTCCAAGAACCTAAAATATATCAGAGAAACAAATTTTATAGCTGAGTACGTGAGAAGCTATGTTGGCGTTGACTAGCAACGCGTAATTTATTGAAAAATTGCAGCAGGAAAATAAACATATTGGAACGTGCTTGACCTAATATGCAGTGCCCACCTACCCATGCAGCGCACGCGAGTCACAAGCACAGTTCAATATATGATAAAAAATAACAAAATCAAAAATCGATGTACGATAGTACCCCACCAGGATACATGTGGGTGTTGTTAACCTTCTAGATTGTACCATGTAGTCTACTGTGAGATCAGATCGAAGGATGACGTACAAGGCTCACATGCCACATAAGACCAGGTAAAGGTATATCTTGGGTATCGCAACTCGATAGGGATATGTTATATCTGTAGAAAACACACCACTCTTGTGTGGGTTTGAAGAAGACGTACCTGATTATTTGGAATGGCCTTTCCAGATTCATATTCGTTGACAATTTGAGGTTTCTCATTGACTTTCTGTAAGCGACGACACAAGTAAACATGTAAGTGTATGGACGTGTGGAGTACATATATACATAGTCCTCCACTTCCCAATGGTTTAATTCTCAAAAGCAGAGTCGCACATTGCCAAAAGTGCACCAAGCGTGAAAAAAAAAGTTCAGTGGACAGAGTATAGATACATATGGTCGACATGATGTGTACTATGCCCAACGCTGACAGGAGTTGAGGTTACCAAAGCCACCAAGGCACGTTCGTCAGTGCATGTGTAATTTACAGACATGTCATTTTGCCTCGAATATCCAATACGCTACAACTTGCTGCACTTGCGAACGCTCATCTGACGGGAACACAATTTAATCCAGCACATCAATGACCACGTCTATACACAAATATGAGTGTATGTGGAAATACATTGGAAGAAACAGACCACTTTCAAGATTGCGTATAGGCTGACACAAAAAAAAAGGCGATAAATAAACTAGCAGACACAGAAGAAAAAAAACGAGCGTCACGAAATATGCATTCTATTCATGACCAGGCTAAACGAGCGTCACGAAATATGCATTCTATTCATGACCAGGCTTCAAGTACATACCGTTGCCAGCTCTTTCTGTGACATGCCCTTGGCTTGTCTCGCTTGCATAAGTGCCTTCGATACGGTTACACTGACAGTAGCATCTGTGAAAGTGACATAGATAGATATAATGAGAAATCAAGCGGCATCGGTTTCAACAGAACGTGTCGAGGCCATATAGTACGTCTCTTAGAACGAATGATGATTCTGTGATCTAACTTCAGATACATTCAGAGCAACATTAAAATCGCAATCCAAACAATTGAGGAATTGAACGGTCGCTTTGTCACTTTTCAGGACCAGCAGACTCTATGCAAAGGGAAAGCATTTCATAAACTAACCCGTGCATACACCCACTACATGTAGCTTTTCAATGATCGTATTGATTAAATGGTGTGCAGGTGATGCGTGGTGCACTTGGCCACTGATTCGGTCTAGGTGAAAGAAATACACATGTGAAATACAAACGAGGCATTGTCAAAGCGATTGACGCACCCTATCATGAGGATGAAGTAAGTGCATCATACTTGTAGCGGTAGATAAGGAACATGCAAAACATGCATGCACCAACTTTCAAAAGTAACTTACGTTTCAGCTCTTCCGTCTCACGATCGAGCTTGGCGGTATCCTTTGTAGATTGGTGCTGTCTGTTTCCAGAGCCATTGACTGCAGAGACAAATAAATATATTTTTGATTGAGGAATGGAGACAGACGAGAGTGGTTAATATAAACCTATTGGTCACCGTGTGCTTGAAGAAAGCGATATAATATAAATCTATTGGTCACAGTGTGCTTGATGAAAGTGACATGATATAAACCTATTAGCCATAGCGTGCTTGATGATCACATATGAGCCGAATGAAAGCAATCACTATAATGAGTGACATTGACATGTATAGTCAGCCAGACTGGGTATCACTGAATATATATACCCCGATATATGATCATACACACATACTTATAGTATATGTGCTTTTCATCAATATGTTCAAGCTTGAATATAGTACACGAGTTCGGCATTGAAATGAGCTCCTGATTATACGCCTGCGCACTTTGAGACAGGCAGATATATCTGTTTAGTACATACATTTATGCTCTTATGCGCATTACCGCTGTGCCCTTGATCACACATCTATGCATCCTGAGGGATGCAGATTTATACCGGCAAGTTTTGTGGACATAGGGTCGTATTCATGGGGAAGTATACATACTTGTGTAACTAATGTTTGATACTGGGCCAAAGTGTGAGTGGTATGATGATGGTCGGCGAGTACTTGCTGTCACACTTATGTGTGCGTACTTGAAAATTGAAGTTACTCTAATGCCACGATAAGTGCTTTTACTAGCCCGATGTACTCTAGTAAGCTATAAATGCATTGATGGTGAAAATAGCCTATACATTGTACCAGTTTAATATGGGATGAAAACCTCCTGATATACATATACATATACCTGTTTATATATACAGAAATAGATGAATACACACCCGACATTTATACATATATATAAACTGACATTACCATACATATGTATACACATACATACACACGTATATTAAATAAATATATATATATACAAACAAACAAACATACAAATAAACAAACATATATATCAATATGCATCATATACATATACATACTTACACACACACACACACACATATATATATATATATACATACATACATACATTTATATACATATATATATATATATATATAAACATAAATTATACAATTATTCTTAAATCTTTACATAACACAAAAGGACAATGCACAAATAGCTGCCAACATAAGTTGAAAAATGGTATTGAATATTCAATAAAGATGCTCGATTCAGCAGTACTTCACTATGCGATCACAGAGGTACGAGCAATATTTTCTAACGGAAGGACTTCTGTACAGAGGGATGGGTGTATTTAAGAATTTAACAGCGCGTATGTGATCGACATAAGCAACCTTACACAGCCCTCAATACACGCAACCGAATACAAAACATGTAATCCAGAGCCTAACGCAGGGAAATAAAAGTACACCAGAAAAAAAGGCATAATTTAAAATGTGATGCGATCAGATATAATGTGAGACACAAGTAATGAAGAAAAGTCTTACGGAACAAACACGTAGTTTCTATGCAAGACCATAGGTCCACAAAAAAAGAAGCCAGACTTATATATATATATACTATGACTATCAAGAACATAGCATAAAACATGTGCCATGTGGTAAATGAGAGCACGGCCAAACCACGATACAAGTTAAGCGTGAACATGGTATAGAAGTAACCCTCACCAAAGCTGACCACGAGCAATGTACGTATGTATCACGACACCATAACACAAAATAAATGATCTGAGTTCCTTTTCACATTCAATTGAAATGGGAAACCAGTATCGGTATGAAATTGGTTTGCAATCGCGAAACATCTATATCGGCAAGAAACTAAAATGTACACGCAAATAATTATGAATATCAATATTGCGCTATGTTGCATACGGTTCCATTCTATTCCAACTGTTTAGATACATGCAAAATATACTCTACTCAACCATACGCTGGAACCACAAATCATCGCAACAGCACAAGATTGCGACTGTGTACTTCAAATACTTCAATCCAATAGATTACTTACAACGCTCATTTGTCTCGACCCCAGCCCCACTGCGGATGGCAGCGTTGACGTTAGAAGCCTTTTTCGCATCCGAAGCGCGTGTGGGCTTCTTACGGATTACCACTGTATCCCAATCTTCAGACATCCTGTATATATATGTTGTAAATATTGTTTACGTGTGTAGTGTACTGCAACTGGCAGGGTTTCGGTATGCGAGTTCTATTTATCTGTATTTTTTTTTTTACAAAATCCGAGAGATGCAACAGACCCTGAGCCAACTACTAAATAGACGAGGCCTGATGACCTGAGAATTGAGAATTTGAGATCCAGTGACCTCTCTAGAGAGTTCCAGAGACGGCCATGAAGAATCAACAACATGATGCTCGGTCTGAATTTTAGGAATAAAATCATTCACCCAGCTGATGTGGCGATCATTCAAAGCCTCCTAAAATCCTGATACGCGAGTCTAAAAAAAGACAAATTCAAAACCTTTTTGAAAAACAAATACTACACCACTTTTTGTTAACACAAAGTCTTGGTTGGAACTTCTCTCTCTTGTGGAATAGATACTACTATGCACTTAGATACAGTGCTTCACATAATAACACACAGTTGTTTAGGCTTCTCAATTTTATCTATTTCCACATCTTGTATCCTTTATAGCGGTGTAAACCAAGCTTCGCTAAAGCAATAATTGCAAATATTAACATTTGTATATATAAGCCAGGGTGAACATCACATTCATAAGGTTTACAGCGTGAACGTCAAAAACAAAGCAAATGGGCGTGCCAAAAACTGTAGTGATTCTTGCCTGTCAAGAAAACACGCACAACTACAGTCGTGGCTGCCAAGTAGCCGAGACCCTACATATCACACAAAGTGTTCACGGGCTACCTTTAATACAATGTATTCTTGAAACCATAGATTCGCTCGAGCAGATTACATCTATCAAACAGGTGGTTGTAGTAGGCCCACCTGAGCATGCACTCACGGTACTGAAGCTAATGAAGAACATTCGGGGTGATGATATAGACTCAGATACTGAATACGATGAGGTTACGTGTGTATCAAAAGAAATAGATTCATTGCACATAGGGAACCGCGGTGAAAGTAGCGCGGAAGATATAGATAGATATAGTGTGCATTATATAGCCCAATCGGATACATGCGGCGGTGCAAAGTGTGACGCAAAAGCGCTCGCCCTAGTTAGAGACAAAGGTTTGTTTATCAATAAGTGTGTGTTGGTACTGTCACCCAATTTTCCTCTTGTGACTAGTAGTAGTCTGGATATGCTGAGCGATCACCACGCCGATGAACGTACAGAAAGTAAGGACCACATGTGTACAATCCTGGTCAAAGACGCCAAGAAGATGCTGCCGGTGCCGTCGTCCGATAGGTATATCGCGTGTGTAGAGTGGGATAATATGCAAAGTCTATTACGAGAATATCTGGCGCTGAGTGACCCAGCGCAATGGTGGTACTATGTGCGACAACAGGCTATGCAACACGTAGAGTATGTGAATGTACGAGACGAAAGTGAGGTGAGGGAAGTGAACTCGTTCCGCTCCTTGGCTTTGGCAACCAAGGTAATGCGAGCCAACAACAACAACATGCACATGGACAATGGGGTGTATATCATCGACCCCGACACCACACACATAGAAGCGGGTGTATCTATACGCCCCAAGACCACAATACTTCCCAATACACACATTAAAGCAGGTACACGTATAGGGGAGGGGTCTGAAATAGGGCCTAATTCTATACTCGAGCGCGCGACTATAGGCAAGAACACACAAGTCCGCTTCAGCGTGATTTCCGAGAGTGAGATTGGCGATAACTGCACAGTAGGACCGTATGCACATCTGCGCAACAGTGTTTGTGTAGCGGATGAATGCAGACTGGGTAACTTTGTCGAGTTAAAGAACACTTCGGTGGGAACAGGCACATGCGTTGCACACCTCACGTATCTGGGAGACGCCAAGGTAGGTAAGGAGGTCAATTTCGGTGCGGGTACTATTACAGCCAACTACGACGGCAAGGACAAGCACGGTACCGTTATTGGCGATGGTAGTAAAACAGGAGCCAACTGTGTGTTGGTGGCACCTTTACAGATTGGCAAACAGGTTGTTATTGCTGCGAGTACCACAGTAACTAAGGACGTCGAGGATGGTTGTCTGGTTATTGGAAGGGTTCGGGCTGAGTCCAAGCCGGGATACAAAGCGAGCTGGGCACGAGGAGATGTCCAACCGAGTGCGTAGTATTACATGTATCGTATGACAAAACGGATACAGAGTAGTGAAGTATGATTATAGAAAGGAATTTTAAGAGTGAGAGACCAAATAAGGATTAAAAATAAAAGGAATACCCAATAAAACTTCAATATTGCTTTCTAATAAAACGCAAAGGGCTATGTAAACGCCTTTGCAATATATATATATATGTATATATATATATATATATATATATATATATATATATGTATACTATA
>NW_014040529.1:63707-82876 GCF_001186125.1 Sphaeroforma arctica JP610
TACGTACTACTATATATATATATATATATATATATATATATATATATATATATATCTATAGAATTTATCCTGGTTGGCTGTAGCGTTGATAACCAACTTTATGAATTTTGTGCAAGGGAGGCACACAACACGATCAATGTCATGTATACTCAATGCATATTCTCACACTGAACCACTTTGCATAGAATCCCACTGGGATCGTATATTTAAAGTCGCGAGACGACGTCTCGTCTGTTTTGGTTCTTTTATGATTGAGATTGGTGTAAACCAAGTTTTTACTTAAAAGTTATAAAAACCGAAACAATTTTGGTCCTCGACAGATGCCGCCATATGTGAAAATCACAACAGGATGTCTGTCGACAACAGTCGACAAACGCGCTCACAAGGCAAATCTACAAGTACACTGTATACAGGTGATATACATATGTGCCACCTATCAAATCACGACTAAACATTGATCCGTAGTAAACGGACACGCTGGTGCATTGATTACACAGTGTGCTCTCTCATAAAAAATCATGTGGTGATTCAATAAGAATCTCAGGTTGGAGATACCAAGCGCGAGTCGCCATCTACAGCGGTGACGTGTATAGATGCAGATATATTCTATATCCATTTCGTATTCGATCTTTGATAGAAATAATATACCTGCTGAACAAAGATGTCTATAGTGAATCAAAGTCAAGATAGTCTGCTTGCACAGATAGCCGCACTCGAGAATGAGATGCGCGAGGTTACAAGCCAGCCCACGGGCACTCCGGGCGACATGGTTCACTCTCTCCTTAGAGGGCAACTACGCCAACTATACACAGATGTACTACTACATAACATACTGTACGCTAGTACACATGATATTGAGCAGCGTTTATGGAAGGTGTGTTTTCATAAGAGCATTGATGAATATAGACGGTGGTGTGCACGCGTCAAAGACAATGCAGAGCAGTTACAGGGTGTTCAGCGGGCGTTTGAGTCGTTCTTAGCTATGGCGTATGGGTTCTATTATCAGTTAGTGGTATCCCTAAGGAATAGATATGGTGTAGCAATGCTTGGGGTGAACGACTACGATCGCGTTGGCATGGCAACGTACACACCTCGAAGAAATGATGCGGTTGAGGCACATGTGCGTGACGCTGGTAGGCAGGCAGTGCACAGGTGTATAGTGTTTCTGGGTGATATAGCAAGATACAGAGAGCTTCTAGGCAGCTCGACACGAAAAACATATGATACTGCGCGTTATTTCTACACCTTTGCCACACGATTAGATCCTCTGAGTGGGTCCCCGCATAATCAACTGGGTGTGATTGCAACGTACCTGGGGGATGAGATGAGTGCGTTGTATCACTATGCACGCAGCTTGAATTGCATATCTCCGTTTCACAATTCTGGTGATAATGTGAAGGCGCTATTCGAGAACAATCGGCAGCGCCTGGGCCCTACGCCATCTGTATTGGTCCCCGCTTTCACCAATGCTGAGTCCAGAAGCGGTGCGAACACGGGCAACAGTATGGGTTCAGGTGGAAAGAGTGGCAACAATTTAAGGTATTCTGAGATGGGCGACAATCGCACAGACAGTAATCGACTTTCTGGATCTAAAAAGGGCCCAAATAGGCCAAGTGTCAGACCCTTGTCACGCGCAAAGCAGATCAACGAATTGTTCGCACGCTTTGTGCAGCTGCACGGTATGCGGGAGGCGGACGAGTGCGCGTCGCAGGAGTTCAAAGTGGTGGCGAACTTTGTTTTAGAGTCGTTGCGGGGCCTTCTAAAGGGCAAAGGTTTGAGTGAGACGGCTACGTTGCGCATGATGATAGTCAATGTAACAGCTCTGGACGCTTTAAACGGTGTGTGCGACCCTAACCCGAACCCGGGCGACCTGCAAATGTTTTCCTTCTGCATGAAGTTTGTGGTTCGCGTGTTGCTGGTGTGCATACGCAGTGCCAAGGGCCTCGCAAAGCTGCTCAGTGACAGTACCGCCGAATCCAATCGTGACCGCAAACGTGCGCGCAATCAGAGGCGCCGGGGCGGTGGGAATAGAGATGGTGGTAACCGGGACGGTCGTGAGGATGCCCGTGCGAGTGGCAAGCCTGGTAGTAATCCGAACAATACCAAGGATGGTACAGGTTTAAATAGCGGGTCGAAAGTGGGAGCGGCTGCTGGAGGGAGTGGGACCACAGGGACCGGGAGTAGTGCTTCGTTCGGATCGTTGGGGAAGGATGTTCCGCATCTGAAGAGTATCAAGGTGTTCTTGGATTGGGTGTCTTGCAACGAGTGGGTGCAGGGCTACTTGTACAACAAGAAAACATTTCGGCCTGGTATGAACTCGCCTCCCGAGGGTGCTGGCGCGAGTTTGGGCGGGGTAACGTCTGGGGAATCGCTCAGTGACTTGCCTTGGGCGGGCAGCGAAAACAATAGCGGTACCAATTGCGGGATGGGCCCTGGTAGTGGGCGTGCGAATGCGAAAGAAGGCGGCAACAGTAGAGATGCGGAAAGACGCAATATGGTAGGTGGAGCCGGATATGGTGGGCTTGACCCGTACTCATCTGAGACACTCCGGAGTGAGGATGTAGGGAGATTGCTAGCCGTGCTATTGACTGTGCTGCCGTGGAGTATATCGTCCTTTGAGTGGAAGCGGGTGGCGTCTGTCCCCACTTTCTGGCACCAGGAGCCTAGACGCGCGTTACCCGAGGACGTTGAGTTGGAGGGTTTCATACCTACTTCGAGATGTTTGACACACATTGATCTGCGGTCCAAGTACGATGAGAAGGCCGAGAAGCGTGCACGCATATACTACCTGGTAGGACTGGGCGTGTGGCTCGCAAGAGTGCCACCAGGCGATAAGTTTCTCAACTGCACCACAAAGCCTTCGCGTATCACCTTCAGCGTTGCCAAGGTGACGGGCAGCTGTGTGCAGGGACGGGATGGTTTGCCCATGAGTGGGGGCTATCGGGGGGTTGGTGGAGCTGGCGAGGCAGAAGACAGTTCAGTACTATCTGCATGGCTTGACGCTGATAGTAATACGTCGAGTGGGGTCAGGGATATGGGCCCGCACCAACACAGGACTCGCGAGTACCAGCAACACCGCGATGGGGAGTATGGTACTGAGGCGCCTGCGATGCGAGCACCCCCCGGTCTGGGCAATCCCGCTGGCAATAACCTGGGCATGGACGAACATGCGTATGGTAGTGTGCCGTATGGGCTGCTGAGCGACTATGAGGACAATGATCCCGATGTGTTAGATGTGGAAGGAAACGAGGGAGAAGAGGAAGGCGAAGATGAGCGGTACGAGTTCAATGAGTACACTGCACCAGACTGGTGGAAAGAACTGGACACCTCAGGAGATGAATACGATGGGAATGGCCCACAGAAGAACACTGCGCATGATGTACCGCAGCAGGGCGGGTATGCGAACGTGGGGCTGGTGGGACAGGCCGCCTCGAATCGCAATGGCGATATTAGCAGTGATGTGAATGCTTCTGCTAGAGGAAACTATTCAAATCCCACTGTAGACGCACATGGGCACGCGCCGAATCAGAAGTACTCACAGCCTCAGTCGTACGCACAGTCTAACATACAGGGAGGAAGTGCCAAGGCTGTGATCGGCTCTCCGGGGGAAGCAAGTCTACCGGAAGCTCTGCTGAAGAGCTCGTTTTTCGCGAAACCGCCGTCGACATCGGGTGGCATGGACCTTCTGAATACATCGGCCAGTATATGGGCCAGAACCTCTCCGGGACCACAGATGCAGCCACCTGTTGTGGGAGTGGGCGTGGGTGGGGCAGGCCAAAGCGGCTTGGGAGGGGGGGCTCCAGTGTCGCCTAGTCTCAAGGCGAATGAGGAAATTCCCAGGGCGATGGGTGTGAACCAGCCCATGGCGGTAAATACAGCGCCATGGTCGAGTGGAAATTCGCGCGTATCGCCTCACGCTCACGCGCTCACACAGACCGGGCCACCCGGCTCTATGCCTGCACACCAACTGCAACAGCCATCCAATCCTTACGATCACACACAACGACACCCTCACCAAGGCCCAATGTGGAATCTAGGTGTGGGCGTTGGCGTGGGTGGGGATGTGCACGGTCCTGGACACACTCGACCACATTCCACTATGTGGGCGACTTCGGATGTGTTGCCGTACACCGCTAAGTTCACACCGCAGTCGGGACCTGCGGGATCGGCGCTCTTGGCTGATGATACGGAACACAATCCCAAGACCAGGGCCACCAGTACTGTGAATAGTGTTATTGGCGATGGAGGGGGCAGTGGAGAGTCACCCACTAATATTGGTAGTAAGGTGAACAATACTGATGGTGGTGGGGAGATCATGAGGAACCGTAGCCACAACAGCAAACACCACACCACCAACAACAATGCAGACAACCACGGCGACACCAAGGGGAATGCTGGTGTGTCAGGGTGGAATTCGAACACCTCTGAATCTATTTCTCTTGCACATACAAGCGGACAACTGCCTTCATCAGGGAATGCAGGGGCACACGCCAGCGAAACTGTGGGGGCGGTGGGACGACCGTCTCCTGTTGTTGGGGCTGGAGCCACGGCACCCGGTGCTGGACCAAGATATGGGGTCAATGGTTCGGGTGTAGGGGTTGATGGGGGTGTATATAGACCAAGTGAGGGCCAAATGGAGAGCCAACGGGCTCCGCCCGGGCTGGGGGCTTCAGGGCCTCGGTTCACGCAGATCTTCTCGAATGCCAGTGTGGGCGAGAGTGGTAGAGGCGGCCCAGGCCAGGCATACAACGCGGGCGATTCTGGTAGTTTGCAGATGCCAATGCAGATGTCCATGCATGCACACACGCACGTGCAATCTTTGAGTAGCTACGGCGATGATTTGCGTATGAACCATGGATCGCTGTTCAGTCCAGCTGTGAATATGAATGTGATGCCGCATGCGAATCCCCTTGCGCAGCCGTTTACTCACACTGGCGGGGCCATGGGTGCCGGTAGTATGGCTCTTGGAGGTGTGCAACAAGGGGCCTATTCACAAGGACACGGGAGTATGGGTGGCTACCAACCACTAGCACAGCACCACCAACAGCAGCAGCAACGGTATCAACAGCAGGCGTTCGATAACGGTGGTGTGGGCACTGATAGTAATTTTAATGCTGTGCCGCCTGGTTTGAATAATGATGGTGGCGGTGTTAGCGTGATAGGGGAAGGTAGATCGCCTGTTTTACAGTAAGAGAAAAGGTGAGTGGGTGTCCATGTCTGGAATGGGGAAATGATCAGAAGCGGATGTTACACAACTGACTACGGCACGATGTTTGAGTGCCTTCGAACTGCTTACAAGTACGTTGTTCGTCTTTACGTATCATAGCAGCGTAATTGCCCCGAGATGCACACCGCCATTTCGACGGGAGAAATGGCTTCACAGTCATTCATTGTGTGGCGATACATGCTACAATGCCTATGAACATCTGTGTGAAATGCATAGGATCCATCGTCTGTAAGGATGCAGCTCCGATATATAGCCGCTCAAAGCGGTTTACACACATTCGATCGTTGACATCTGCATGCGGGTTGTTCTCCGTCAACAGAGACATCGAGATTATACTGACAATTTCCCCCCAAGCCCAAATGGCTTTTACGCGCTCAATCCTGAAAGAAAGTAGTTGGTGCTGAGAGACTGCCGATGTTGCGTTCTCAATTTTAAAACCCCTTCGGGCGGGTCCAACACTACTTCACCACCCGACACAACCATGCCAGTCCATTTCGCTGGGAACTAACTGTCCATGAGCTATGTGTATTCCGAACTGGGTAGCAATTCGGACCATTACGAGTGTATACAAAGTTATCTATACTCCTGACGTCGTGCGATCTGCAGCAATGCCTACACACAATCGGTATAGGCGCCAGATGAACTTCGTGTGCTCAATAATCCAACTTTGAAATGTGCCGAAAGGGACGTATAGCTCGATGAAGATGCTAAGTGCCTATCACAGCATAGCCAAATTAGCCGTGTAACATCCTGGATAGTACTCTGGATAGTACTAGTTCCCGTATCAGTATTGACTTGCACGAATGTCAGTATGCCGACAAAGTGAAGGATAGGTAATACTGGGAGCATAGTATTGTCAATTAGTGGGACGGCGATTTGCAATTGTGTAATTGGATGCCGAAGGAGTTCGCCCTGGTGTTTTCACTCTAGACATCCAATAAACACTCATTAATACTGTTTTATCGACATTTAATTATTCTTATGATTATTGCGAAGTATATAGTTTCTGCAGGAGATAAACTGAACAGGCGTCGTTTCATGGGCGTTATTCTGCGTTCTAATTTAAAGTAGTGCGGTAGTTTCTCCGCATATTTAGTGGGCCAATTGAGCGCTCATTTTCTATAGCACAACCTTGGCAGGTGATACTGCAAACATTAAGACATGAACTCCGAGTGCTGTCTCTTTAAATTTGTACAAGCGACGCAACTGTATTATACGCGATGTTTGAATCGTCCTGAAGGCCGATTTGAAAATTGTAGCCAGCATTTGCCCAGTGCACTTGTGAGAGATCGTAATATATATTAAAACTCTCGGCCCTGCGGATACCTAAATGGAGCACTTTGACAGAGCGAGCGTTTGCACATATCAGATAACTTTGCCGAGCTCTCGATGACAAGCGTTGTGGGTGAAGTCAGACTACTGACAAGACATGAAAGGTAAGAACGGCGTATCGCTCAGATTGATCAGGAAGACGATTCTTCAGTTTTGGGACACCCTACTATGGTAAACTGGGTAGATTAAACAGCAAGTTGTTGCATTTCTTCCAACAAGCGCTTGCCGGTGAAGGTACACTTTTTTGGCTCATGTGTTTCCTCGTCGGCATCGTTGCATCCCGACACGTGTCTTAGCACAAGATTTGCGGCGTTCGCGGTCCCAATGCCGATGACAACAAAGTGTATTTGTCGATTCTTGGCTGTTTCCGTGTTCTGGTATGAGGGAAGAACACAACGCGCGCTTATATAAATACTTGACTACAAAGTTTGACTAGTTTTGTATGTATCTGTATATCTACTTCAGCACGAGGCCGAAACCTCGAGGAAACAACAATCTAGCGCAAATAGACGACAAATCAATTGGTAGTCTCAGTCGTACCGTAGGCTTGGCTGTGGCGGGGGCCTTTAGCAATAAAGACACCGACTGGCATTCTCACCTTGTATCTATCGGATACAGTATCGTAGCGCACAGCACGAGAATGGTCGAGTTATGCATTTGTGACCCAAGCCCTCGCAGATAGATCTCAAGTATATTCAGTTATGCCTGGCACGTGTTGATGTACAAAACGTGCACTGCTCTAGGTAGAACAGCAGAGCATTATCTGTTGCATTGATGGTTCACCAATATAAATGAAGCCTCTCGTACCACAACAAGTACAACATACCTGGGATTCGAATACGAATTCAGACCCGAGAGGCACACCATCGACAGGGGAGATATCAAATAACTGTCTCAGGGCCATAGCAGAGATCTCAGCCTGTGCCGATTCATTCTGACGTTCTGTTTCGGGGATTTTCTGTGGTCTCGTAGTGTTTATGAACCTTCGCTTCACCTAGTAGCACAAAGACAATGCATTTAAAATGACTATACACTTTCAGATTTCATGATAAGGGGTTGTAGCCTCGCTGCACCAGCCTGCAATCCCAACAATCGAATCCAGCAAAAATTGCCTGCATGTTTAATACTTGATTTGAGTACGAGAAACTACTCTTGAGTGCACGGATGGTACTCAGGGCTTCGTACATACATATGACACTGACATATTTTCATCAACGCGAGATGCGCAACTGTTTAACGCGAGATGCGCATCGGGTTACCTCATGTTGTACATTTAGCACTACACACGCCACGATTCACTCGTGTGTTGCATTGCGATTCAAGCATGCATATGGATTTGTGCAGGAGATGCAACATACTTCAACTGGTCTGACACGTACACTCAAGACGAGGCAGTCATAGCATGTAATACGAATCAAGAGCCAATGCCGACTTCCACGCGCGGAGACTCATACCACATGCTTAGGGTTACCTGATGTATGGTGTATATGCCGCTCACATGCTCAGTTTGGAGCACAGTTCCTGTGATGTTAAATACCGGTGATTTGACGGATAATTGCGTTGTGATATTGACCTGAACAGGAATAGTCAAAAGGTTTGGATAGAATACTCATCAGCCAAAGATCGCCACGGCGTGTACAAAATGGTACAAGCTTGCATTTTTCAGTCCTTTCTATCGTATAACACTCGACTTCGTATCTGCTCGCGAGCAAGAGTCTCCATATGAGTCATAATCATCCCCAGATACTACGCGAGTGGCGATTCTCTGTATTGTATTTCATACATATCCACTTATATGTGCACTTACTTGATCTAAGTGTGGCAGCGTGATATACCATTCCACCTGATATTTATCACCAGCTTTGAGTACATCGACAGTCAAGTTCGGTGCGTTCGTGTCACAACACCGACATGAAGTTTGGCATTTGTCCATCAATCTGTTGAACGTAGTTGATACCATTGCCTGTGAACATAGCAGGTGTGATTTCCACACGCGAATTGATTTAGGTTTCCAACTCAATGCGCACTGTATTGCAACATGTTCATGTTCTGAGTGATAGCAAAATGTATTGTACTTGCACCCCACTGAACTATTCTGCTATGGCAACTAAAGGACGTGACATTACATCCACTGTTTTGGGTATGATATACTTTCAAATTCTGATCACTGCAACGGTCACAGACAGTTATATACGATATAGCATAACTTTGAAACCATGATCAAGCATGGACATTGACAAGTGTCACAATCAAGCCACACCACTTCCATAACAAGTCAGGCATATCAATGAGCTAAGATTATACTGCACATTGAGTATAGGCATTGTCACAGTAACAAGAAAAACCACGGCGGTGTCAAATGCATTTCCAAGGTGTCTATCGCGTAGACATACAAATGTCTGGTAAAACTCGTATACATCAACATACAAGTATATGAGAAAATAGATAGACGACATTCATGCTCCGCATATGCATACGAGTATTCTCTCTGGAAAAGTTGTCCACGGACCATGGTTCTTTAAAATATGCCTTGACATCTCAGACTAGTACCACATCTCACACCTTTCGAACAGACTTCAATACAAAGACAATCGCAGCGGATTTAGAATCCTCACCTGGTTCTTCTTGATACTGAAGCCCAGCTTAAGGTCGTGGAGGTCCATCGGATTATTGTTGTGCACTGTTACGGAAACAATGGGCCCGGATCTATCAGCTTGACCGGCCGGAGATCGCACGTTCACCTCTATATAAAACACGGTACCTCAATTAAAAAGCAGCTAACATTGTGGAGGAGCTGGGTTGGAAAATTACTGGTGCCATCTCCACATTAACAACTCAGTTGAATTTGACACAGGAACTTCATATGTTGCCGAATATGGAATATTCCAACAGAAAACATAGGGATCTTTAATTTAGACCACGTATTTCACAAGGCCCTAGCGTTTGAGGTGTACATGAGTCATGCCTGCGAGACGATGAAAAATAAATGTAGATAGACTTGATTCGATTGGAGGCACCGCAGGTACAAAGCAAATACATTGGATGATCAAGGTGTCTTACACAGGTTATAGGTTCAGAAAGTACACGCTGGGCCATAATTCGTGGTAGCACTTGCCAATGTTAGAAATTTGCGACAACACGTGTTGCTAGTTCATATTTGAACAGAAAAGCATACATACGCATATGAGTGTCTGACATACCTACGTGAAGTGATCGTAACACAATGGACTCCATCATTGTATTCAGAGATGCGGCCAGGTTGTTGGCGTTGTTAACCGTCTCAGCCATATTCTGAACACAACGAAGGTTGTGTTATAATTGATATCGTAATTAGCGTACACGTTGAAGATGCTTCCGAAATATGCACACATACTATTTTCTGACTATTTTTCTACATTACAGATGGATTGTATATACTACAATGTTGCTGACACGATATTAGTATATGCAGTATACTGATAGTACACTACCACACAGAACAATCAGCGATGCCATCAAGTAATTAAACATGTCTACCAAACCCGTACACCCAGTGGCTTTGAGGTTCAATATTGGCTTTACGAGAACCACAACAGCTATATATAAATGCACAAATACATCGCTGGCTACTCAGAAGTAATCACAAATTAAGAACGCACAAGTATGATACCTGAAATGCGAGCCCGATGGAATCAGTCATGCCAGCCACAACACTCCCGAGCGCTTCGATGGTGGGAGCCATGGATTCCACGGGCGTCTCTGCCGGAGCACTCCTATTAAAGTAGTTTATGATATTAGGAACCTCAGGTGCGTTGTGTACAACAGACTGGATTGCTTGTAAAATGCCTCACTACTAGATTTCAATGGAAATATCGGTGTAGCTTCGTGCTTGTCGAACCCAGTGAATGATTATCTGCACAAACGATTTTTTTGTCACACAGGTATCTGCTGGGATTCTAATTTCGTTCCCTAGTGATGTTATTCGAGCACTTAAATACTTCCTTGCAATTTTCAAGAGGCAGAGTTCATATGCAAAGTGTCTGACTACCACCCTCGCTCGTGAGATCGCACGCTCATAGAATACGATACTCAATTGGAATGCCCCCTATGAAACATATCCGCTGAAAAGTAACTTTGGTGGCGAGTATCATGATATACAATACTGCCTGCCTTGTTTGTACATATTTAATTGCCAAATATTACACTCAATGCTTATCGATTCATGCCGTGTAAGGTTGAGCTCAAACTGTTTGACAAGTGTAGCTACTCGTCGAAACAAGATACCATGGCAGTCTATATTATTTTATTAGTTCAGAAGACCGGAATGTAAAACTTTTCTTTTGAGCTATTACAAATTTGTCGCACCTTCCACATGATTCAGCGACAGGTGATACACGATTGATATTATCGAATCGACACTATAAGCGTATCGCAATCATACGACTGAAGTACCACTAGTTCCATACAAAACGTATCACAATTTGCTAGAATGTCAGTTAGCAACACATTTATAAGTTTCGTGTGTAGAATACATACATTAAAATCTTCCAAGGTACAAACGAGCGACGATACGATAAAAGTACGAAGCTGTGCACTATCAGATCCCGATGAGAACAGTTCTTTAGAAGGATCAAACACTCATAGTATTCCTAGAGATATACACAAGGTCTTGCTTACTCACCCAACCTAGTAGTTTTGTCGGAAGAATGTAATGTTCATGGTATAATCCAGAAACATAAGATTATAGATACATATCCATCCAAAACAGTTCTTCAGACGGATCCGATGCCAAACTCATAGTATCTCTACAAACTCAACTGGTAAAGTTTCATCACTGAACCATCCCATCTCATTTCTTCGGAAGCAACAAGCATTCAGAATTCATCAAGAACCACGCAATATCTCACACACTTACCCATTCGATTCACATTGTCCCTCCACTGTAAATTCCGGTGCGATGGAGCTGATGGGGTCAACCCGCGACCCCTCGGGCATAGAAGTCATTATATGTACGAGTTGTGCAAAACCCCGCAAGTAGCGGACGTAGTTGCTGATATGTTTCGATCAAATTACTGGTTTAGAGTTCGTTATGTGTTAGGGTGTGTATACATATATATGTGCTAGAGTATGTGCTAGATATATGTACTAAAATTATAACTTGGGTTTAATATAAATAGCCCTCCTGCAATGCAGAATAAGCAGGTACATAGGGGACATGCATTTTTATCAATTCAGGGTTCACACTTCAGTGACTTTTCAGCTGCTGCATCAGTGTCATCAGAATATTATTTACTTGCTTTAATCGATGTTCGATTGGGCTGTACTGACCGTCACCAACAAAACCAGCCAATAGAAATATTTTGGCGGGCTCACATTGCACACGACAGTCAGTCTGTGAGACTGTCGCTGTGAGACTTGACTATTTTAAACTCTACTTTGTCGTAGTACACATACAAATTTAAATTAATACATATATGCTGTACATAGTAAGCTAGCACTTCCAGAACGTTACATGCCCTTAGCAGTGCACACCACTAGCAATCTCCTTATAGACAGTATTATATACTACAAAAGATAACACAATCGAGCCTTGCATGAACGTTCACAGACACTCAAATAATTGGTGTCATTTGGTCTTAGCCCTATGACAGCATAACTTTATGTCTACAAACATGGCCTTTCCAATCCAACCCAAACAATCCACATCATCTATAGAAAATGCATCGCTTGCCGAGGCAATTACTTATGCATTGAGAGAGGCAAAGGATAGTACAGTACTTCTCAGAGTGTATAGGCGAGTACGCTTATCACTGATACATCCATTCGATTACGGTACAATAGCCGCTAAACATTGGCCGTGCGATGGGCACGAGCTGCTGCTGTGTGTTCTGAGGGGTTTGGTGGGGGCGGCTGAGGATACACGTATGCCAATGGGTAAGTGAATCTTGTAATAGATAATAGATGTATAGGTTACCCAATATCATATGCCAATGTTTTTATGGGCCAGCTTAGTAAAAGGCATATGTGTGTTACGCATATCTGTATGTGCTCATAGGTATACATGAGTATATATTTGTATAGGTTGATAGTTTTTTATAAGAGCTGAAGCTGGTTTTATGCATAGTCTGGTGTTTAGAGCACCATGTCAGTGGCGGAATGTACACGCACAACAGTTTATTAGACAAAACACTTTATATGAGCCGCTACAAATAGACTCAAGCATTGAAGTCACCAAAACCATATGAAGCTTGAAGTTTGCAAGAGTTATACATACGCCTAAGTGCACTTATAACCACATTTTTATGTAGGTGTATACGTATGTATTTTTTACGCGATATAGGTTTATACGCATACATCCAATCCGACTAAATGTAATTGTACACGAAGTAGCAACATCATGTGTATTGTTGTGTATAAATACATACATACATTTAACGTGTTTGTGAGTATGGACATAGTTGGGGTAGATGTTCATATACATAATTTGTATTGAAACTGGTTGTATCGTATGCCTGGAACAGGAAGGACCCCGCAAATGCCCCTCGTGAAAGTGTAGATGTTGCGAGCGTACACTACTATATAGAATTCACTCACTTCGCGAATTATCTTGTGAGGTTTATCGTGATCCCTGGAGTTTGTATATAAGGTCCATTGAGATTTTGCTATCAGATTGGAATACTTTCTGACACGTACACGGTGATGGCATGACTAGTTTTGTGCGCGTAGGTGTTAGTATGACATGATAGGCCAGTTCTAATGTACGTATAGACGCATACATACACATTTATTGGTGAGATACAAATTTAAAGGTGATTATATTTTGCGTAAGCAATACTCGCAAGTGTGTTTCATTGCGGTGTGCGTTTTTGAGGCTAGCATATCCTCGCCATCGCTGCTGCTGTTCTGTGTCTGTGACCTTCTGCTGCCTTCTATCGAGAAACGATTTTTTTCTTTGTGTGTTTGCGAGTGTTCGAGTATTCAAGGGGCACAACATGAATATGTAGACAAACTTATTGTAGTGTCCGGTATTTATCATTGTCTTGATGGCTGTTTGCTGTACGACAGTAGTAGGTGATATACGATCAGCATTACCTCTATTGCAAATTCGATGGATTGTTAGTCTGAGTATAATGTATTTTTTTATCGCGTGCTGTTACTTCGAGCTCGGAATCCCGAGTGTGCTAAGATATAGCAATGCTCCAGGCTACATCATGTAGATCTTCCACACAGGATTACGAAGTCGAAATTCAGAGTTATCACATACACAAGCTGCGGGAGAAGGACTGTATTTTTTTTCGAAAATTCCGCGTATGGTACCATAGATGCATTGGAGCTCTGCAGGACGATTTCATTTGCAGAGAGATGAGTGTTTGTACTAGTGACTAGGCAAGACTTTTCGCGAATTTCACTACAAATATGCTTGTACATGAGCATACCAATGTTGGAATACATTCTAAAGCCGATAGACTGTCTGCCAGTGGGTGGGAGTGCGGAAAGCTCATAGAATAAAGGATGAGCCATCACCTTCAGCAAAAGTTTAATACAACGGATGCTTTGGTCCCGACAGACACTGCTCTACGATAATTCAGAGAGCCTGTTCGTTTCTATGGGAAGCTCCCTATGAAGGAACGATCAAATAAATGTGTAAACGAACTGAGTTTACTCTCCACTAAAAAGAAGATTGAATTGCAAAATTCAGTTGATCTCAAACGATCTTGTGGAATGGAAATTCATATCTTGGATTGAGAACTAGACAGAGTGACTAGAGCCATTGGGAAGAACCATGCATGATATTTGTGTGGCTGCTCATCGATGTGTTTATTTCATCTGTGCCGAAACAATGATGACCAGTATAGCTATTGTTATTATTCGCTTAAAATTTACTGATAGTTCTCAATTCCATCTATGTAGGAGTGGTTCTGCCGCGCTGGAATTGGGAGAGTGTGGCTGCGTTGGAAATGATGTGCGAGTGTCTGCAACTACTAACAATCATAACTGTTATCGATGATGTGGACGCACAAGCGAGGCAATACGGTACTATAGACACTCTGACACGGTTGTTAAAGCGTATGACGAAGCTCATGATGACAGGTAGCGTGAAACCCTCTGCAGTTCGGTGTCGATGAATTTTAAGGGCCACTTTTTTTAGCTCAAGCACTGTCACTTTTGAGCAATCTGTCAATAGACATATTGTAGATACTAGCTAATTCCCTCCGTTTGGAGTGCCTGTTCATTTTAAACGCAAGTAACCACCCACACGAACAGGCGATATCGAGCAGATCGAACTAGCAGCGCAAGTAATGGATTGGGCATCTGTGCCATTGGGGCGGTTAGCCTCACCCGTAGCATCTAGAGGTGTTGTGACACAGACTTATTATACCTCCCATTCGCCTGTGTGCGGTGTGTGTGAGTATCCTGGGTTTGAGGTGGCCAGATCAGGCGAATGCATATGGTCTGTTGATTTACGTCTCGCTGAGGTGCGTATAGGTCTACGTCCAAATGCAATACCCATGTCTGGGTGTGCATCTCGTTACTACATGTATCGGTGACTTTGAATATGTTCACTATTCCTATCGTATATATCTTCGGGTATACTAGTGACTGTGTGCGTGTACGAATACTTGAGATTCTACTTTTCAGTCTATCACTGGATGATATTATACTCGTGCCCGACGGCCCTTCAATATACTTAAGTGAGCATTTGAAGAAAGTATTGCAATGGACACATACGCACGACGACCTCTCAATTTTTCTATTTTATGGGTCTGCAGGGAACCTTCACGTCAGGTGGTCTAGGTTTCGAAGTATGGCCGGGGGCTCAAGTGTTCGCCACCTGGCTGTTAGAAGGAGAATTGGGGATTCACGTGCGGAACAAGGATGTATTGGAACTGGGTGCGGGCTGTGGGTTAGCAGGTGAGTTGCTCGTTTGTTTTCTTCTAACCGAGACCCTGTAAAGCAAGGACAATAGCTGCATGTGCACTCGATGAGGATGAACTCTTATAGTGTTCGATCTACCCGAGAGAATATACAGATGAATGTGAATTCACTGGGTAAGGGTGACACATAACCATATAAAACCCAACCACAGCTACTGCATTCGAGCGTGATTGTAAGCGTTTTGAGCAGTTCGGCGGGTCTCTCCCAGTTAGGAGTAGTTATATTAAGCGGCAGAGATATTCAGCGATGCCTCGTGACCTTCATCGCCTTTAAATTATTAAACTTCAGTAGCGTTCGCAGTATTGTACAGAGGCATGTGCCGCTCAGAAAGGGGTTTAAAGGTATTTGAACATGAGCGCATACGACTATGTTGCCGCCTTGTGCAGATCACTTTTATCACTTAAACATTATAAAGCTTACTATTCTGCTTTTTGACGCGCGCAGGAGTATTGACAGCGATATTTGCAAAATCGGTTGTGATGACCGATGGCGAAGTAGCGCTCACTCCGACTTTAGAACAAAATAGATCAGAAGCGAAGATGGGCGCGCACATGGCAAGCGTGCTGCAACCTGCACTGGTGCTGAGATGGGGTGGCGAGACTCCGGATCTCTACACTCCTGTGGAAGGTATGTAGATTGTCATATCAGATGTGGTTAAAAGCCACGGCAGTGTTGATGCAATGATTGTTAGTTGTGTGAAGCTCCGTTTGGTATGAGGATGAAGCGATCGATTCGCACTCGCACCACATCATAGTACCGCGGACGAGGTTGTACACAATTCGTTGTTACATATGACTGAGAGGTATGTACTCGAAATGTCGGGGGTATTATGGCATTGTTGTTATATCCGAGAGCATCCTGATCGCAACATAGTCCTTTATACGATCTCTGTGCAGCCATCACAGTGGAGGCTTTAAACTATGGTACACGGCAGCTCTACTGCTTAACGCACGAGGCAGTGCCCACACGCAGTTACATATGAGTTCTTCTTTGAGTTAATTATACCGGATGTATCTAGCAGATGGAGTACTTGTGACGGGCGACCTAGACAGAGACCGCAAATTACACTTCGGATCACGTGAAGCAGATGAGCTGGGAACATATGAGGTTATCATTGCTGCCGATATCATCTACCACACAGGACACATCGCGACGGCTATTGTGACGGACATTATACCACGATATTTGGTAAAGTGTCATTACTAGTTCTGCCGATCACTTGTTTCGCCTGTCTGCTATGTGATGTTTGTCATCAGTAGGAAGGGCTAAATTGACTGTTTCATGCACGTCTTAAATAGTCTCTTGCTGCATGAATATGCCCATGTCTGTGTGCGATACCTCGTTGTGCACAACTTGTAGTTAAATTTCATCTGATTGCCCAGCACGTACGTTGCCGAGCTGCCAAGTAGCATTTGGTACATTGCGAATATTGCCGTTTTCTGTAACACTTGTACATGCTTTGGACTCTGATATCATATATCGTCAACTTTAGAGTTGTATCAAATATGCGTACTGTTCTTTGCTATTAGTCGCAAGGCCTCTTGCCACATTCCCATGCAAATTTAAAGTGCAGCAGTGATCAATCAACAAACACTACAATTCATTCCTAACAATATTTTGATGTAATCAACGGACACAAAACTTCAGTTTTAACAATGTTGTGATGTAATAATAAAAATTGTATTTTATTTCCATCAATATTGTGTTATTCAACGGACACTACACTTCGTTTCTAACAATATTGTGATGTGTTCCGATAATCCGTGTACAGAAACTAGATGGGCGATTCTTTCTCGTTATCCCTCCGGAGAGAGACGGATCCGATGATTTCCTGCAGGTTCGTTCGCTTCTATCTCTCGTCAATATGCGTGCTATCCATTTCGAAGCTTCAATGTCATATTTTTATTTATAGATAGTATTGTGGGAAGCACAAGCGTCGAGTCTGTCGTTATATTGGATTAATTGCTGTCGTTCTGGACTTGTCGAGCAGATTTTAAATCCTGATTTGGCGAGAACCACTTACTGGCGCGCAGTACATTCATATCTACCTGCAAATACAAACCATCATTCCCTACCTAGGCGGCAAGAGAGGCTGAGGCCCAAGAGAGAATATCCATGACGGTCGAAAGAGCACCGCGGCACTACATACCGCAGCAGTTTAGAGACAAGCTCGATGCAGGTGTTGGATTTAGGTTGGTGACGATACAGCGGCGAGATAAGTGATTTAGGAAGAATAATCCAACGTAGTAGGAGAGACAAGTTGTTAAGTGATGCTGGTAGTACGAGATGGGTGATTTGGGGAGATAGGCGATTTAGGATGAATAATTTAACGTAGTAGGAGGGACAAGTCGTCTGCGTGATGCTGGTAGTATGAGATAGGTGATTTTGGGATATAGGTGATTTAGGACGAATAATTTAACGTAGTAGGAGAGACAAGTCGTCTGTGTGATGCTGGTAATATGGGATAGGGGATTTAGGATGAACAATTTAACGTAGTAGAAGAGACAAGTCGTCTGTGTGAGCTGATAGTACGAGATAGGTGATAAAGTTCCACGTAGTAGGAGAGACAAGTCGCCTACGTGATGTTGGTAGTAGGTATCCATACAGATAAGACCTCCAAAAAAAATCTAGTGTTTAGTGACGCTTAGTTGGACGCAAGCATGGCTCGGGTGACCACTTGAGCCGATAACGTTTTGTCTCGTAACTCTTGTTGTGTGCCGAGTCATTGCACAACCCAGTTCAGATTTGAATTCGGTGCAAGATTGAGATCCATATGTCAGACATGGCAGATGGAGAAATGGGTTGCTTAACCTTCTTTTGCAACTATATGCTATTTGCGTATTGACAGAGGCATCGCAACCCTATATTCCCCGGCATTTCGAGCCGTTTCTAGAACAGTATGGCGCTCGTAAGAGTGAACGATCCTCTCTCTGAATATCATGATTGATCTTCTACAGTTATGCATACCGTTGCCGGACAGTGATGGATATGGTGCGGGAATACAATAGTATTGCTGCTTGACAACTGTCATTGCTTCCACCTTGGGATCGATATTTATAAAGTGAATGCAGAATAAGAGTCCCATTGTGATTTGCACACACATACAAAAGTGTCGGGCTGAAGTTAAGTTCGGATTAGTATGCGAGGGTGAACTGGGGGAGCAGGGGCACAACTAATCCAGTATAGTTTACCTGGGGGATGTACCTGTTTCGTGCGACCCACGAGAGGGTATCACAACATCAGGTATCCAATCAGTATAAGGGTATATTTGTCGAGGGAGTTAGAGATTGGTAGCGATACGTGTGGAGTAAAATACACCCGCATCTCACCATGGGAGCGAGTTGTGTCGGACAACATGCTAAGCGGGAATTATCGAGGCTTGATGGTTTTAATTATAGAATTGACTTTAACTCGAGGCGGAGACCGCAGACAAACTGACATCCAACTACCGCCAGATTGATTCACTACGGTGGTGGTGAGATGGCTAAGTTGCAGGCGCTTCAATTCTTTGTACGTTGCAATGTCAATATATGTGCATGTTTGATTGCAATGACTCGACGGGCTCCCATGAGTTCATGATTTATGTCAACGAAGAGAACTGCGAGCTCCTGCGCAGTTGAATCGCTGAGCAATGCCGATGAACACTAGCTACACTTATAGAACGAGGTGAGTTGCGCATACTCGAATTGGCAGA
>NW_014040529.1:83692-94800 GCF_001186125.1 Sphaeroforma arctica JP610
TTTTTATATGGATTTAGTTTCAGTACATATCTATATATTTATAGCACTTAATATGCTTTAGATTCTCCATACAATATATGATGGAGATAGCGCTCACCACAGAGTAGCCTTTTCTTCTTGCTCCTCTCGGTTTTTACAGCAGCCCCTCGCGAGCTTCTGCAGTGAATCTGACTCATTCGACGTCTATCAGTTCGAATGTTTCAATCTGCGATTATCTACGCCACTGGTGCATCAGCCAGTAAAGGTATACAAATACTGAAAAATTGGATTTACGATTAGTTCGTCTCGCAATGCGTTGCTTTGTTAATTCATACTTCAGTACATATAGTATTTATATCGACTATTCTTGATGCCCTTGAAGTGCTGGGGAAATTCGGCTGTGCTCGAAGTGTTGAGGGAAGTAGTCGTTGAGGCCGGTCATGTACTGGAACCTACTATCGTAAGACACATGTGTCTACTATATATAGGATAATACAATATGTACTGATAATGAGCGTTGTTCATGGGAATTATGGTTCAGAAGTATGTATTCCTTTATCGACCACAATACAGTATTTTCCTTCCGCGCTATTTTTTCTTTTTGCTGTGCTTCTCCTTGGTAGGAGTGCCACCCTGAGCCTTGCAATTCTTGACCGCTTGAGGATACTGCTGCACGAATTCATACACATTGAACTTCCGCAGACATCCGTTGTAATTCATATACCGCACTTTCCCAAAGACAGAGCGCTCCATCCATCCCTGATCGTGTACACCCCCTATACTCCAGATGCACCTGTATATAAGTGTAATTAAACGTATGTTAATTTTTGCCGAACTTCGGCTTGTATATCCGGGTGGATATCAGGAAGTGCAAAAATTGTTTCAAAATTGCGTTGCCATCGTACTGTTGCTTCAGGTTATTATCCTGTGAATTCTTTGGTGGGTTAATCACCGCCTGACGGAACCACATGCCACACTGCAAGACAGCCTGCGAAAAAAGATGCGTTTGGCAAGTATATATTGTCTCGTCCGATACAGTATTGTAGTTGTAGGCCATACAAGTATATACACATACCCTACATAGCCATTTGGATCGTAGCCATCGATTTCGTACTTGTCATTGAGGTACAAAGCCGTTTTCAATGCCGTTTGAGGAGTCTGAGTCCACTCGAGTATCTTTTTGGCCCAGTACATCCGCAGGAAACCATGCATTTTACCTACACAGAAGGTTACGTATCGCATAGTCAATTTTTAATAAAAAGCCAAATGGGTTATGGAGTACAAGGAGAGGTGCCGACCGTGAAATAAAATAAATAGGTGCAGTGCTACTGAACGTTTTGGTTGATTATCGGAGTCTTTGTCCACCCAAGCAAAGTGAAAATCGAGAGTGACACACCTTCTTCGACCATCTGGAGCTGAGCCGCATTCCACAGATCATCATGTGTGTTCCCCTTGGCGAACTCGTCGCTCGTGTAAGTATATCTGCAGCAAGTTCAAAAAAAAAAATTGCATCGAAGAAATAAGGGTAAGGCGGCTATACATATATCAAGTATGTTGAATTTCTGGACATACCCATAGTAGTGTCCGTGCGAAGGGCATACTGGCCACAAAATTCACAATACATGTAAATGTCAATAAATACAGTAAATTTAAACGAGAGATTTGAGAGAAACATTCAATGAAGTAGGCACGCGATCGATACAACGCCGAAATCGGCGGAACCAAATCGCACACTAGAAACCTGCTGCAACCCGCACAATTCAAGAATATCTATCCGAGCCATTGTGCCACCGCGAATACACCAACTTAGATGCAAACTAACACCCACAAACAAATCGATACACAACATACTCTCTCTTATCTTCAGTGTGTTTTTCAAGACTCTCCTGGGCCCATCCCGGCGCCCCTTCTAAGGTGTCGTACGTATCTGGCTTGTAGAAACAGAAGTTGTCGGACAGTTCTCGTCGTACAATTGATTCTTCGATGAACGATTCTCGTCCCTTCTGGACGGAACCTATCGGCAGTTGAAAAGCAAATTGTAAGCTGCTGCAGTATGATATATATCTGCTCATATTAGGATAATAAATCGAGGAATATCGACTGATATGAATTCATAGTAGATAAAGAGGCGGTTCACTATGGTCACAAAAGCGTGAAGTCAGTACAAATTAATGAGGTTCGACATTGGAGATGTACTGGCAGAAACTCTCCGACGCTCAGCAGCATACAAAGCATACCTGAGAATGTTTGTACGACCAGAAACGCACGCTGCGCAGAAAGTTGGCCGAAGTTGAAGAAACACGACAAATCACTGCGGATAAAAAGACGTAGAGCATGTGAAAGGACTATTCATAATAAGCACTTAACGGTCACGGCCAATTCTCGCATCGCTCATTAGTTTGTACACATAGCCATAGAAAAATCATCCGCACGAGTGCTGGAGACATTGCCAAATTGCAGTCGCTCGCGCTGGTATACAAGGTGACGGGAGAGTACACGACAACAAGAAATTGGTCTTCAACACTGTCATGTCTGTGTCTGAGATGATTTTGTGACCTTCGTTTGGTAATATTGTTTGACTGACAAGGCTGATTAAAACAAAAATAAGACGGGAGGATAAAGAATATATTTACCCACCTCGAAGCATGGACATTTGGATCATTCCGATCACGAGCAAATAGCTGCAGTCGTTCGTTCACAAAAGTCTCGAGAGCTTCCATGGCACCTGCCTCCCCTGGGGTACACCATTTTACCTGCAAAGCCGAAGCTAAAGATGAACACTTGCCGAATTTGCTGATATACAAAAGTCCACATATACATTCTACTCGAATGAAACGGAGATTTCTTGGTAGATGAGGAATGGTATCGTATGCTTGGAACATATGATGCTTGCACAGACTGGCGTGGGTTATATATGATCTAACGAAGTAGTTAGGTCGGTCGAGGGACTCAAGTCTTTCAATATAAAAAAAGCTTCCAGTATATACAGGGTATACAACTTTGCTGACAACACAAAAACCTGTTACAAGGCCGTTTGATAACACTTCTTCATCTCCTGACTGTAGCAGTATCAGCAGTTGATGACAACTACGGTGATCTAGAAAAACAATTACTTAAAGCGATCAATGGTAGAAAATACTGTAGAGCTGACTTTGCAACACCAATACATTTCTCAATATAGTTCTCCCGTTAGGTTTGAACGTTTGCAGAAATATGCATAACCAGACCTGATTACATCTGGAAGGCTTGCACTCGTCTATTCATCATAGATTGCTCTCATCTTCTAAAACAATATTAAGTATGTAGGTTTAACGTATAAACAGCCTACTCAAGAAAACAGTCTTGGTTGCGCTGGCTGGCGCAGCTTACCTCGGGAACATCATGATCAGCGTCAACGTTATTCATTATCTCATCCCAGTCCACTTCCTCAGCATCCTCAACATCTCCTTCCTATTCGAGTGTAAGGTTAATAAGTTCTAATTCATATCAGATAAAAATTTGTATTCGACTAATTCTAATCCATAACAATTATTCGTCCCTCCATCGCTATACAATTTTTCATCGACTCATGAGAGATTCAATCTTGTCGTTGAGATACCAGCACATACTAAGCGTCATGAATACAAGCGTACGATGCTGCACTGCATACGAAGACGTTCACATACCCAAGGACAAATGCGAACCGAATTGAATCACTGTACTCTCGCCAATTCACATTATGTCACATGCTGTGTTTGAAATCTGGTACTGCTTCAATTTATGCACTCTATCTTACATTTGAAATGCAACACTATCCATTATCATTTAGGTACTTCTCATGAGCAATGTACCTGTACTTCAACCTCAGGAAACTCTGTACCGAATTCGGCAAGTCTTTTGTGTATTTTGGTTCGTATCGTCCGCGCACCATATTCACATTTCTCGCTGGTCCCCTGCGAGAGTGTATTGCCGAATATCAGACAGTCGTATGTGACAACCATCACTTTCATCAGAAGTGCGTCTAGATCGTGATCACATCGCATTGTTGTATGCTTGTATTCATCAACTATAAACATTCAGAGAGATGGAAAAATGCAATGGACATGACCAAATTAAGACATCCCATCTATCTACACGCCGACACTGACATATAACTTGAATGCACCTATGATACTATACTGTACAACGTAAACATGCCGATTAACGATCTAATCGTCTCAACCTTCCAGGGTGTGATATCGCACTGTGAAGACAACTAATATCCTTATGCACCGATATATAAACATATATATATCTCCTACCTGCATAATAAGCAGGAATCAGCTTATCACAAGTATTAAAATATAGTTGTGCGTATCACATTGTCGTACAGCTGTGATCGTGAAAAACTCTTTGGAAGACAGCGAATAAATCCTTTCTGACAGCAATAGCAAATCAGATCCAAATCTGCGACAGAGATTAAGTTACTACGACTTAATCACCACCAACTTAGCCTCTACCGAATCAAGTTGTGCATACCAAAAAATAAAATGCAATCAAAACTTAACATCCTCACATTCGGACATTAGTTTATATTCAATTTTATGTTTCTGCCAGTCTGTCTCAAAATCGGAGAGCATGTATGTGCGAGACGCACATAGGCAAACCTCACCACATCCACTTTGGAATCGTTAAACGGGCACAACGCTGTGCGTACCCACTTCCATGTTTAATTTCCATACGCATGAAGCAAACACAACAGCCAAGATACATCCAGATTGACCATACAAACATGGCACAACATGCACAATCACCGTAAACAAAGCAAACACATATGCAACATACCTAAATGGGGACGACGTTGTGCGCATTCACTACCCTGATAATTCTTCTCTCGCGCATGCCACAAACTTTATAAATGAATCACATCGAGATTAAACATACCCACACAGCTGCACAGAAATACGCACCAAATACATATGATGCATACCCATACGGGCACGACGCTGTGTGCATCCATTACCATAACAAATTTTCTCTCACGCATACCACAAACCCTATAACTGAATTACATCGAGTTTAAACATACCCACACAGCTGCGCAGAAACGCACATCAAAAACATACAAATCTTCTCTCGCGCATGCCACAAACTTTATAACTGAATCACATCGAGATTAGACATACCCACACAGCTGCACAGAAACACACTCCAAATACATATGATGCGTACCCATACGGGCACGACGCTGTGTGCATCCATTACCATGGCAAATTTCTCTCACGCATACCACAAACCTTATAACTGAATCACATCGAATTTAAACATACCCACACAACTGCGCAGAAACACACACCAAATACATATGAGGCATACCCACACGGGGACGACGTTGTGGGCATCCACTTCCATGACCGGGATGCTGCACACCTTCTCTGCCACCGAATCTCGCCACTTCCTTTTCTGCCGCAGAGCGTGAAAGTCCACTACAACCACGGCAGCATCAAGTTTGTCAATCTATGTTCACGGAGAAACAAATCACAACATGCATGAAGATTAGCTACAGATTCATACATGTGTGCCTTAACATCAAACACTCGCCTTCCTGTAATGCTTGTTTTTACACGCTTGCCACCGTTCAGTGCATTTCTTATTAACCGCTCATATTCACGAGATGCCCGACAATGGGTTCGGCTGTAACTACATAGTCTTCAAAAACATTTGTGTGCCAATCAAATGGTCCTTGATTAGAAAATAAAACTGCTACACGCGACGTACGAAACTAGGAAGGTGTATTCGGGCAACAAATCTAGGAGTGCACACTGATCTTTTCGAACCCTCAAAAAATCTAGAAGCAAATGTCACGCTTTATAAATATGTAAATGTACATTAATCATGTGGATTTGAACAAGGCAATAGCACAAAGGCCTAGGAAAACGCAGTATTAGTAAAGACCCCTGCTGCTGAAACTAGTGGCATTGGAATCATGTTTAAGCACGGAGAGTTGAGATTGTAATGATAAGGTCACCACTGATGCTTTCATTAGTTGCCAAAAAATCGATTCAAACTAACCAAAACTTGAAGAGTCATACCAACAGAGAAGTGCTAAACCGGAGACATTTTTGAGCGCCTGCGTGCATATGGCAAATACAGATACCGACCATCCAGGTCGTTCGAATGCTGGTCCCCTATTCGCATGAGTCTAAAACTACCCTGCGCTCGATTGCGAAGATACAACTCACACTCGTATAAATCTCAGACAAAGCAAAACTTCAGAAGAAGGGATTAGCGTACGCGGTCAAGTTGAAAATACACTTCTCACTGTGCACATACCTGGTCTACTATATTTTTGGCCACATCCCCCACGAGAAAATGGAACGGGATATTCAACCCTTGCAATCTTTTGGAAACTTCTTGCAAACCGCGTAATCTGAATAGTTCCTGGAATTGGAATGAAATAAAATCCAAAAAAGCATACGTTAGCAATAGAGGGTTCGTACGTGAGACGTCACACCGTGTCACATATGAGCAAATGGTTCTATGTAAAACCGCACACATATCGTGGTAGAGGATAGCATATTTATATAATTGACCGAAAACAGTTTCTAAGTTTCTGCAAACGGTTACAAGTGTGACATGCATACAAATACCTGGCGGACGGTGGCTTCTTCGCGGTATCGCTCAGGATATACATACACCACAGAGAGGGTCAGCTTGTTCTTTTGAGCCAATTCTTCTGCGTAGAGCAGCGCCCAATTGTCGTTAACGCGCACATCCCTCTATATGATGAAGTTTTATTTGAAAACAAGTGTTTATAGATGACGATATACATGGACAGAGTAGCACTATATCGAACTTCGACTTTTCAATTAGCTTCCGAACTTGATCTTGCATAAAGAACACCTTAAATGTAGTAAATAGACTAAAGTTTTCACTCGTGCACATGCCAATGAGCACATAAATGAAGACTACACAACACTAAACACGCCCAGGCCGTCTCAACATCCATTTGCAATATAGGGACAGTCGTGATTGTTCCAATATTGAAATTAGTCTTCGGTAGTATTCGCTGAAGTCCCCCAACTTTGTATGAAGCCGTTCACATAACACATTCCATCTTTTCTAATCACAAATCAAGGCACGGAAAGAACATGCATATACATAGAAAAAATATACTACCTGCCGACTGGCGACTATAATCTATACGCTCGCCGCTAATCACGCTAGATTACCCATACTGACTAATTTCATCCGTACTCCTCACCGGTATACGCATACATACTATCGAGATCCCATCAAATTCATACATCAGATAAACTATATCAAATTGATGTTGCCTCAATATCACAGGCGTGTGTTTGATTCAGCAGGTCAAATACCTCCATCCAGTATATAACAGTCTTGTGCCCTTCCTCCACCTCGACTATTTTACCAATGTTCTGTTTCCCATTTAGTCGCCGAACTCGTGCTGAATTGACCTGTGAGTATGAGCGGATGGATTTAGTATGAGCGGATGGATTTGTTATGACTAGTGACACCGTTCGCCTATTTTGCTGTCAGCAATACATTTAAAGCGAGCAAATTTAAAGTGCCCCAAGGTATCATTTGCTCTCAGTATGATTCCACAGTGAACGATAGAATTACACACCAAGCACAGAGATCCTCCCTTGATTCGCTTGAAGGTGCTGTATATACACTCTGCTGGAAACTTGGTGTGCGCACAAAACTGCAACATACTGGGTAGAGCTACAAACCGATTTTTAATCATTATTCACACGTGACAGTCTGGAGCTACAAGATGCCTCCGGAGAAACGAATGCATACATGGATACGCATATAAAGTTGTATATGTATGCACAGGCTCCAGATAACATTTACATTCGTTGTCGTCCTCAGCAAGTCATTAGGTATTACAATGTTTATACTATATGTTTATAACGACTTGTTCCATTTACGTCCTCAAAGCTCGTGATAATAACTAAATTCTATCGTCCATACAGGCATAAACACGGATTTCTTCCCAAAATACACCAGTATTCCAATGAGATACGTTACATATGTTCGAATAGATGTATACGCGTACAAATTCACAGCAACTACCAACAACGAATGAGCACGCACTCGTACACATCACACCTGTTGACTGGGAGCAAAAGAGACAATGTTTAGTGTATCTGATTTCGCTTAGTAATGATTGCAAGCCGTATCGATCATTTCTTAAGTTTTAAATTCTACTTACAACCTATTCGTCAATTGAGTATGGCATAGCCTACGCTAGTTAATGTCCTAAGCTAACTTAATTCTGACGCGCTGGCGTTGAACATAACAGAGATGAGCCCACTTACAGTGCACTCTAACGCTAGCATATGCACCGATGTTAAAACTGAGCCTAAGCGTTATCAACCCTAGCATCAATGCGATTTATCAATATGAGCCTAATATATACTGTTCTTGAAACAAGTCGACAAATCGAGAGAAACTGTGCTCAACGATTAAACCTTTGTTCATCGACCTTACCTTCTCCTCAACGGTGCGTTTTACTGATTTGAGTTTCTTTACTTCTCGAACATCTTCAACAGAATCTCTGCCCGACCTGGCACGCTTTCCCATGGTGCTGTAAAATAGTTGCGAGCTACACACGTTCGATTGAAATTGTGGTAGACTATTTATTCCTAAAGCTCGAGCATAAAAGTCTAGATTGCTAACTTTTTGTTTATGTGCACTGCAGAACTGCCAGGGACACTTGGATTGCTTAACACTTTGACTTCTATAGGTATTGAATCGGGCTGGAAAGCGTGAGATGATAAAATTAAAGCGCATATGTCGGACTGAACACACGACGCGATAATATCAAGTATGATGATTGCAGTCCAACGTGATTATGTATGTAATACTGTAGTATGTGGAGGCGGATGTCAGAATGTGGCTACCTAAAGTAGTAGTAAAACTTTGAAGAAAAGCAAATTTAAAAGTTAAAAAAATACTGATTTTCACCGTACGCCAATCAAATATAAGCTTCTTATTGGATCGTAGCCGTTCGGCGGCGATGAAGATCAAATGATCCTAATGAGTCTTTTTTCTGGAAAATCAATCAAATTTGGCCCGCGCAATTCTTGTTTACCAATTGAAACATCGCTGGTAGTACCACAAGACATGCCTTCGTCATGACTTGATATTTCTGATAATGATGATTTTCTGAACATAAGAAAAGGATGGTCTTTTGAAGGAGAAGAAGAATTGTGTTTTTACTTCCTATTAGTGTAGTAGAGAGTTGAGCGAGAAATTGGCTCGAGCAGATGAAGGCTTAAAGTTGCGAGAAACAGTGAAAGATATATTCACTAAGTTGTTGCGTACAAAGGAGACAATCGTGTAGGCTGTAGGCTGTAGTTCTTACATAGGTTGGTCAATCGCGTCCTTTTTTTATCACTATATAGGCTAGTGCTTACACAAAACATTGATTATGTTGACAAATAGAAGTGTGAATAGTTATAATAGAGAAGTTTTATTTACTTTAAACCGCATACAAGCCGGTATAAAAATAGAAATACCCGGCAGCAATCGGTATTTTTTTCGAAGCATTGCGTTCAGTAGTTCACATCCCATCATTTCGCCACTAGTCCCCACACGATCAAGAATTGAATTGGAACGAGCTCGGATAGACACATACCTATACGATCGTTTTACTGCTGCCTGTGGGCTGCTGACTTTAACAACCAGTTGAAAATAAGTGTACGGCTGATTTCGGCTGGCATAGCCTCAGATACTACTATATGTGCCATCCTACATCGCATTGACATATTACACCCTATAATACAATAACACATACACACTCTAAATCACATTAGCATATAACACACTTGAATCACGCCAATCTATAACGCGCCCTAGTAGATAAAATTAAAATGGTGGAAGGTCCTGGGGCAACCCGAAATGGTACAAAAGCACGGGCATTAGTGGGGTGGATAGAAAAGGAATATGGCACACTTGTAGAGGCGTTCTCGGTGGGAAAGGAAGTATATCTCGTATTTTCTCCACCTTCGGACCCAATAAAAGGCCCTCCGGTTCCAGGAAAGGCTCTGCGGTTGCACTTTGGAATGAGTGGGACTATGTTGATCGGCAAGAAGCGGAATGAAGGGGTGCCAAAGTGGAAGGGAGCCCCGACCATTGTTCTTGAGTTTTCTAGCGTGAATTGTTTCAATAGCAAGAGCATACAATACATGGAGTGCTTTCAAGCAACATTCAGCAAAGTCACGCCATATGTGGCTCGTTCAAAGTATGAGCACTTTCGCGCATTGGATGTATGTTCACCGCACTTCGACAGTGCGTGTGTGTATGACGCATTGCACAAGAGACCTGCAAGTATTCTTGCGGATGCCATTCTCGATCAGCTCTTATTCCCCGGTGTAGGAAATATAATTAAAATCGAAGCTCTACATGAAGCCAGACTCAACCCCAAACGGCTTGTCATGACGTGTACGAAGGAAGAACTGATGTGTTTGATACAGCATTGTCGAGACTATGCCTTGCTGTGGTTGAAACGTGGCCGTGCGCCTTATAAAAATGTGTACAACCAGACCATGTGTGTAACTTGTAAGCTACACACTGTGCAGATCCAGAAGATGGGCAGTGACCTGAGTCGGACCACCTTTTGGTGCACAAATTGCCAACCTATATCTGGTGACAAGCAAAGTGCTACCATAGCAGAGACACAAGCCCCAGAACCATCGACCCAAGGAACCCCCCAAAATTCGCCATTGCCCACGCAACAGTCACAGTGCTCTCAACATGGCACGAGCAAACTCAAGCTCAAGCGTGTGCGTAAACCCAACGCCAACCAAGGACGACTATTTCTCACTTGCCAAGTGAAGTGCAAGCTCTTCGCGTGGGCGGATGAGCATCTGCACCGCTGTTGTAAGAGTCCGTGTACGCTCAAGATGAGCAAGACTAGCAAGACCGGTGGCCAGTGGTTCCTGTGCTGCAAGGGCTGTCAGTATTTTGCCTGGGCGAAGGAGGTAGACTTGCAACCATTTGGACCGCGGTTAACCCCATTACTATGAGAAATAAACGTTTATATAGGTATACATTGGGCCCTTTTCCATAATTTTCATATATACTACTTTTGGCGATCACTGCCCGATCGTTTGTGCGTTGAGTGTGCTTCAACGATTCAT
>NW_014040529.1:95326-98811 GCF_001186125.1 Sphaeroforma arctica JP610
AATATATATATATAGAAGGTTATGCACCCTTCGTGGTGGCCTAACAATTATCTGCCTTGCAACCAGCCTTGTCAGTGCTAGAAGCGCTGGCATCGACATTTGGTCAACTCCTGATGACGGGAGCATCGAGGTCAAAGGTATTGGTCGAACCGTGTACAGGACTAAATACAAGCATGTGGTGAATGGGCACAACGACGTTATAGTTAATGTAAAGGATTATGACCAGTAAACAACACTGGGTCGCTTTGAGAGGTAGCTGAAGGCATGTGCCACCACGAAGGGTGCACGAGCTTTGACTTGTTCGGAGATAAGATGAAACGCTACCTCTCGTACAAGGAAGTTTCGGGAGATGATGACAGAGAACTAAAGTCAGAAAGGAATGCCGTCCTTGAGTTATATCCTTCTATATGAGCACCATCTACTGAATGATAAGGCATGGGTTCCGGGGAGTGGAAGTCGGTCAGTTGGTACCGGAGATGACCGTCTGCAGTATGATCAAAAGACAGGGTACGATGTACATGGACAGAATGACAAAACTGTTAACTTGGGGCATTTGAGTTGAAAAACGCTCGCCAAGCAATGGGAGTATTGTGCACAAAAATGCTACGAGCATGCCTGGTGCCAGAGCTGGGACCTGGTTGAGGACAAAGAAACGTGCTACCTATCTAAGAGAAAGGTCGAGTGGAACATGGATGGACTCAAGACCGATTCAGAGGCCATTTTAGAATTTTTCGAGGATCGAGATTAAGTTTTATCAATCACATACTGTACACAAAAAAAAAAATTTTAAATCAAATTGACTTTCATGACGTTGATTTTTGTTAATATTCCGTATACATACTGATCACCACAGTGTTGTTGTATACACGGACCAGCAGGTCCAATAAAATAATAAAATCGACTGACTGAGATTGCAAACATCAAACAGTCGTATATGGCAACATGAAATGCGTCCCTTATGTAGGTGCGTGTAATAGTTTCGCTGGCAATTGCTCATAAAGGTAAATGTCTGAGAGTTAGTCGTACACAATCGTCACAGGTAAAACGCGTGAGATAGAACCGAGTGTACTTATTGACACGTTCACTCTAGAGCTTGTTTGAATCCGTCAGTCATCAAATGATCTAAATATATGGATATTTACTGAAATTACACCCCGTCCTATAGCTGGTGAAGCCCATCAAATGCTATATATATATATATATGGATATGTACTGAAATTACACCCCCATCATTATTTATCAGTAACATTGCTGGTGAAATCCATCAAGTGCTTATGTGATATATGGTTTGAGGCTCAACACTGTGTCTTGTTCTTGTAATCAAGTAACCGTAATCATATTACAGATGTTTTGTAATTGGGCGATGAATTCCCAGCTACCTTAGCGCATATTCATCGCAGGAAGCGGTTTGCATATGACCCGTACTTTTTAGAAGAGGCAAGGACAAATCGAATCTCGTCTGTGATTAGAATCAACACCACAACATATCAACACTCTGTTGGTTAATCATAAGTTCATATACTGTCATGCTGTTCACTGCAAGCTGGTTGAGTACAAAACATACCGCTGCGGTTGCATGCATTAACAATTTCAATAAATAGACATGTCGGATACTTGTAAACCAAGTTGCATGTATTTATTGACCGTCGCGAGAGAAGTTCGGTGCATGTATGCTTGTACTATCGCTTACGCCCGCCAGAACTCGTAGTGTTTGATTCTCCGCGAGAAGTTGCTGAATAAGCCTGCAGTAGATTAGAGTGCACAAGAGGAGCAATCACTCGACTAGATTGTGATCAGTATATCTTTACAGGCACACAACTCTCACATGCACCGCTCGTCAGTTGAAGAATCAAAGCAGTTTCACGATAAGGATGTTGGGGATGAAAGTCTAAAAATAGAACTCACGATGAATGTCTAAGAATAGAACTCACGAGGAATGTCGGTCGAAACCGAAATAGATTTTCTCTTGGAACCGAGGGCGCTACTTGTCTATAACTGTTCCAGTACACCATTCTAGGCATCAAGCTGTTCCACCAACGCCAGCTACTGCATACACAGAATCCTTTTGATGGAGAAATAAAAACGCATATATAAAACCCAGCCACCAATTAAGGTAGCTAGCAGCCCAACGAATGCTGTGGATGTGGGTTCATATCCAAACATCAACACACCTGTCTTCGTCACTGGCCCGTGTTTCGTCGATGTGCATCGCAGTATACATGGCTGCCACCATGTCTTCTATTTTCCCGTGCAATTCTGTGTTGCGCAAGCGAAGAACTGAACTGATATCTCGCTCGTGATCGACCATTGCCCGCAGCTCGAACAGCTCTTGCTTATATGTGTCCTCTAGGCGGCGGCTCTGGAAATATACACATTGGTGAGTCTATTATCAGGGTATGAATTCCCCTCATAATATATGTTGTACTCCTCATGTGTAGGAAAGACCGAAGAATGGCAATGGCGAGTAAGAGTTTCTTTGTTTTTGGGTATAGTGCTACACGCCTCATGTACATGTGACGTATAGCGGAGTCACTTAAAATATACTAGTACACGTGGTGAGTAGTTTAACTGGTGAGATCATTGAATATGCACTCCGTGGTCAGCAAGCAGCGCACTTGTCCGAACAGACTGAGAATTGTATATTATGAGCTGCATGCACACCTGCTCTCGGTGCTTCCTCATTATAAGATCTGTTGTCATCCGGAATCTCTCGATCAGATCTTCACTGTCTTCCGCTATAAGCTGCTCAACCTTTAATCTTTCTGTTGGTGTGCAGTGTAGCCGAGAAACGAGTAGGAAATATTCGTCACCAAATTGCCAGATTGAAAATTCCGCTGTAGAAGCTCACGCCTGGCCACTGATGAGGGCGATTGGAATACACATTTGAAGTGATATACCACCCCCTTCACAGTATTAAGTGACATTGCTTAGCACAGAAGATGTGTGCAGCCGAAGAGGTGTCAACCCGCCGGCTACAGTGGCAACAATTGGCCACTAATACGTATGACATGTGTACGTCTAAATATGAGAGTTGGTCAACTGTACGCCTACCTCTGAGTTGCTGGCACTCTGCTGTGCATTGGCCGTGTGATGACGGTGCTTCGCCTAATGATTCTGCACTTGAATCCTCACCGCCCCTGTCTGTACACTGCTTACATCCAACAAGACGGAGATCGAAGGTCAGCGTACAGTAGTGACACGGTCGAAATGAACATGCTTGAGAATGTTACGACAATATTTGTACTGTATAGTTGTACTGCAAAGTATACCGTACTATCGACTTCAGTAGAACATGCCATAATACACTAGCGTAATATACGCACAAGGGTGCAACAACTGGTTTGCATGCCTCTTTCAAATCAGTGTAACAGAAAGAAGGAAGAAACTGTAGCAGAATACGAATCAAAAGCTTCGTAATAACATAACTGCCAATCGGACCAGCCGAAAGGAAATCAATGTACACGGTAGCCATTTATCCTCGATAT
>NW_014040529.1:109423-113762 GCF_001186125.1 Sphaeroforma arctica JP610
CTTCCATGTACATAGCCCATCTCTTTCTTATTGTGGCTTTTGTTTTGATCAACCTTAGATAGTCTTCCATGTACATAGCCCATCTCTTTCTTGTTGGACTTTTGTATTTGATCAACCTTAGATAGTCTTCCATGTACGTAGCCCATCTCTTTCTTGTTCGACTTTTGTTTTCGATCAACCTTAGATAGTCTTCCATGTACATAGTCCATCTCTTTCTTATTGTGGCCTTTTATATTCGATTAACCTTAGATAGCCTTCCATGTACGTAGCCCATGTCTTTTCTTGTTGGACTTTTGTATTCGATCAACCTTAGATAGCCTTCCATGTACATAACCCATATCTTTCTTATTGTGGTTTTTTGTTTTCGATCAATCTTGCAGAGCGCACGCGTTACGGCACATAGCGTGGCGGAGAAGGGCACAACACTGCTGATGAAATTTGAATCAGAGGTAAGCCGAATAGAACTAACCAATTCCTGGTCTATACTGTAGTAGCCTTATATGTATTTATGTATATATGTATATGTATAAGACTTTAGTAAGAAGTTCCTTAACGCATCTCAGGTAGGTGTGTGATACATTGGTCAATCGAGGTCCTGCGTCGTATCTAATCATCCCAAAAATAACTTTTTTTGAATCGCCTGTTGCCCCCTATCAGTACGACGAGTGGTAGATTATAGTCAATATCATACTGCTGGGGGGTTATGAGGAGTCACAAGCAAGTCTCGCAGATCACAGGCACAGATTCTGTATCACGGAATAAATAGAGAGCGTGTTTGCACCACAAACGATTAGACCCTCTTGTGGTTCTGGTGCACTCTGGTACACCGCACAGGGACAGTCATAGTTCTTGCCGACCTCGCTAGCCTATATGTCATAGGGTTTCTGGCGGTAGGTTTTTGATTCGAGTCTCAGAGACGCGTACACCTTTAGAAACGTCAGCCACGCGCCCATTCTATCTCCAAAAGAAATAGCTCAGACGAAGCTAACACTACCAGAAGTCCTGGAATTAGCGACAGACTTCTGACGACGCATTCGCCCTCCCCCCTTTTTCTCTCGTAGGTTATTCAACGGGAGCAGAAATAGACTTGGATAAGTGATTGATAAGTGAGACGGAGACGGAGGCGCTCACATCAGTCAGCCAAAACTGCAAAGCTCGAATGAAGGTCACGCGGGTTTTGCGTTTATGCGCATGGACCGCTATGTGCAACATCGTTCTGAGTACACCTCAATCGACATACATATGCCCATGTATGCATGTGCGTGTACACCTACGTACATGCTTTAATGCAAACATCCCGAAGTGGGCTTGGGATTGCTGATGTCTTAGTGAGGTGTGTGCTGCTGCACTCGGTGTAGTTCGAATACCGATCTGAGACACCGGATTTAATATACCTGTAAGGAGTTGCAGGGAGAGTATTGACAAGGGACTACTCTTTTTTGATATAGGATCATAGGAATACTTCCATACTCACTACTTCATAGACCATAGTCAAATGTACATACGAGCTGTTGCTGTTGCCATGGTGACACGCGATGTTGCACCCGGTACACTCCTTGCAAGAGCGCCTGAAACCGAGTATAGTTATATAAACACCTCTTAGACCTGCACTTTCTCGATCTGTTTTAACAGTATGGGCTGCATAGTGTCTGCAATCCATTCACCCCCGACTGAGCGACTGTCATCGTCCACATGCAACGTATGTTGTATTGTGAGCATCCGATGTATTGGTAAGAACAAAGGTACATCTGTGAACTTCGTTCTTGAACATCGGGGGAGAGATTCGATTAGGTTCATATGACAGTAAAATAAAGGCCACGAACAATATCGATTGCGAACCAGACAACACGTCGTTGAATAGCACACGACGCACGGATCAATTCTCGTGAGCAGAGGATTCCTGGCGGTCTCAAAGCCCTCAGTGGCCAAAAACTCATTGACGGCCAAGCCCTTGGGAGTAGTTGTAAGGATTCATGTTGCGTTTGACCCCGCCGAAGCTGGCAGTTTGTACGAATCAAATCCATATATTGCAAATTGACGAATCAAAGCCATTCATTGCAAATTGCCGAATCAAGTCCATACATTGCAAATTGACCCATGGAAGCTGTTGTGCACTATCTGTAGCTCAGCTGTGTTCACAGCCCCGAAGTATTTGCGAGCACGAGTCATACAAGTAGCAGTGCCTCTGGGAGGTAGAGCGAATCTCGGTAGTGCAAGGATGGAGTCTGCGCCATACAACTGGTTTTTTAACCCCGTCTATTCTCGCATTAGAACTTAATACGCACCAGGACCTGGCTTTTACTTGTCCTTGAAAGGAAGTCATGGATTTTCGTGTTTTAAGTCGCAGCTGTCTCTCACAGCATACCGCGAGAAGTATACAGAAGAAGTATGTAGATAGCCAACGATATTTTCGTACATAGATGCCACCGAATGAGCCACACGCACACTTCCGAACTCCTAACTACGGGCATGACTTGTGAGATATCTGAAGCGAAGAGTTTAACCGAGATTTTTGATCGACTTCTCAACATGAAACAGGTGAATTGGAACGAAGGAAAATGTGAATCAAACTTCCAATAGACTGTTCGATTTCGGGTGTAGTTGAGTCCTGAAATTCATGGATAGACCATGCAGTAGCAGTGAAGTGTTGATTTCTAGATAATTCTTGGTGCTTGTACTCGTATTGAGTAATTTTTAGTAGTTGTATTCATCTTGAGTAGATTCTGATTCTGGGTCGACAGGGCTACGTATAATCAGCACACACACCATTTGCAGTAACTTCTGGTCCACCCGGTCGCTACCATCACAAGTACAGTTGGAGTGCATGCTGTGCATGTCGATGTTATTCCATGTGTGTGTCAACCAGAGGAATTGATTGTATTACATAATTATCCGGTAGGTAGTTTCCTTTCGGCGTGTCGTAGTTAGCATATTCCCCGTATCATTGGTCCTTGAATGACATCTGACATCTGAATCATGAAAGGTGAGCCAACTCCAAAGACAGTATTAAGACTATCATGTTGCGTAGCATGGGGATTCAGATCATTCGCAGTGATGCGATACCTAAAGAGTGGGCCTCTCTCACTGTCTATGTAGCGCTTGACGGTTCAAATTTGTGATATACATCGGCTTACCGAGATACAGAACTCCACTGTGTATCCAGGACTACTTGCCGTTGCCCGGAGGACAACTCAATGGCCACATAAGGAAAGCTGTGATGCGCCAGAGTTGGCCCGTGCAATCCGTGTGAATTCGTAGTATAGAAGAAGTATAGAATCTAGGTTCCATTAGCTGAGTTCCGTGTGAATTCGTAGTATAGAAGAAGTATACAATCAGGGTTCCATTAGCTGAGTTCCGTGTGAATTCGTAGTAGTATAGAAGAAATATACAATCTGGGTTCCATTAGCTGAGTTCCGTGTGAATTCGTTGTGTAGAAGAAGTATACAATCTGGGATCCATTAGCTGAGTGCGCTGGAGAGAAACTTCATTATGCAACTATGATTGATAAGTGAGAATTCGTAGGGGTTCAAATAGAAAGCGCAATATGGAACGTATATACGCTTTGATTTAATTACTGAATTTCTTTATTAATTGGCACAGTTGTTGTATATGATAAATCTCGGCCGTGTATTGCGAGGATTTGCCAAAGGTATCACTACAGCTTGTGTAGTAGTCCTGCAAGTTTGCGAACGATGAATGGCCACACGTATAGTAATGTTATTTCACCGACAATGTCTGAACACACGCCTACCAGAATATTTGCTCAGATGAACCAAATTGTTTGGTACAGGAGCGGTTCCAATCCGCGGAGAGTTCAAAGATGTCAGCGTAGCATCGCATTGTACTGCCGACTGAGCGACAACAACTTCGCTTCTTCAACTGTGAGCACCTCAGCCAAGTGGACTCGCACTTCGTCAGGCGTTGTACGTTGCCACTATTGAGCACTCGTCATCACATGCGCTCGAGTGTATCCGCTCGCATACCACTTGCACCTGCATCGGTTGATGCGTCGCATATACTACGATAGACTCACGAACTTGAATGAGACAACGCTAGCGATACACCAGCCTTTCTTATTGAAGCGCGTCTTTATTCGTACTCCACTGTGACTACCACAGCGTGTGTGAGTTCGCTTGCCGTGATAGACACTTCGATACCGCTAGACAGCTTCAATTCGCCCAATGATTTGTCCAGATTGGGCAGCGTCGCTATCCTCAGCGGTTCGGGCCTCTCCATATACAGCGTGTTCCCAGACGCACGCATACCGCTGATTTCCTTGATGTTGCTGTGTAATGTATAAATAAAACGCTGCCGTGAGCTTGCGGATGTGTAAAATATA
>NW_014040529.1:114092-116425 GCF_001186125.1 Sphaeroforma arctica JP610
TACCAAGTTGTATCCGTGAGCTTGCGGATGTGTTATATATATATATATATACTGCTCTGAATAATAATCTACCAAGTTTGTATCCGTGAGCTTGCGGATGTGTTATATATATATAAATATGTATATACTGCTCCGAATAAAAGTCTACCAAGTTTGTATTGTAACGTGAAGTCAGACGGTATGATAGCATCATACACTCAAATAACTGCGACACCAACGATTCAAGCGAGAGACTCAGCGAGCATCCAGAGTCAGGTGTGATGACTTCAAGTGCAGCACGCGCATCCACCTACACGTGAAACGAGTACCATTCTATGATATTCAAATAGTGCGACCATAATGCACTAATACCAGCGGCCTTTTATGTGAGCAATTCTAACCCATCAGCGCTCACAAGGAGTAGGTGGAATGAATCGGTACAACACAGCGTCTCACACAAAGTTTAAATCCACGTTGTCATAAGCATACCTTGAACAGGCTCTTGAACCCTGTTCTACTGCATTCACTTTCATACGTAAAACAACCGGGACACCATCACGCACAAAAAAATGGTGAATTGCTCTACTATTTCGGGCCTGATTCCAGCAGATACAACTATCTTCAAGATCGAAAATGCAACTAATGAGAAGCGTAGCTCATTTGAAAGCTTTGAAAACAGCGAACGTTTGAAAGCGATGCACAGGAGACGACCACAAGTGACTGCATTCACTGTATAGTCAGGTTCCTTAACTATTGGCGCAAGTATATATGAGACTGTACACATACAGAAATAGTACATTGTGCGTACAAAAGTGGCTGTCTGCTAATAAACTTACAGTTGTTGGAGTATCCTCTCAATTAGCGCTTGTAATGTCACAGAAGAGCTCGCACACTTCACGGTGACCGGTTTCTTACTACAGACGATGCAGTCCTCGTCCTTCTCGTACTCGAAGGGGAGTGCGTATACGCCATCAATCAGGTTTATAAACGCGTAGTTGTTCATATGCGGATTGCACCTGGTGGCGAGCTTGAAAGTCTCGTTCGCACAGCATGCTGATCGAGGATACAACCATACACAATGAGTCATGCAACTTGGTATCTGGAGATGAGTGTAAATGTATTTTACTCGATATGTTCATATTGCGTGTACGTGTGTGTGTGAACAAAGGACGATTCACAAATCATTTCGGCGAGAGAATGTAGCTGGACGACGTGACATAATTTGCATGTGTGTGATACAGCGCCAAATTGCGGTCTTTGCGCTTATTTGTTGTCGTTGTATGCCTACTCGGGCAGCTCAAACCTAGTTTCATTATGCAATATACGAACTCATGTGCGAGATATCAGTAGTAGTTAGCGACAGGTATACATTTGGTCACAGGTATACATTTGGTCCCAGCTATGGGCTAGGTGAAACATGATACCTGCAATGGTGGAGTTTGTGGAAGCCACTGCCGGAATGATATTCTTCACCACTCCTTTGGTCAGACGATATGTCACTCCCTGTGAGAGGTGGGACGTTTAAGTACAGAACAGAAGGATTTAAAACACAATGACCACCTCGTTAAATGCTGCAAAGGTAGTGATGTTATCTAGATTGCCATCATTTCGCAGCGCACTATGATATACACATGGATATAGGGGTATAGAGTCGACTTCAGATGAACATAGGTAGTAGAATGATATAGCTGATTTGGGAGATATTAATCATTGGTATCAACTACATCTGATGATGTATAGGAAAGCAAATTATCATATTTTCGGAGTTAGGAATGCAATTCTGATCAGACAATCGTAACACAATAATATCACATTCTCAACTTGATTTTATAATCATCAAGCACAACTCACTCTTCGATTGCACAGACATACACTCCAACCCTTAGCAAAGGTCGTTTGACATCAGAAGGGCCGCGAGATACGCCTAATCATATGTAAGACATCTTCTCCAATTCACCATTATGCTCACATTTTTTGCGTACAAGAAAGTACATATAATCGAAGGAAACATATAGCTTCACAGTTGGAAGACACACATGTGCACCTTAATGTTGAACTGCTCGGCCCGAGCCAGTGCCTGTTGGAACAGCCACGTGGTGTGCTCTGCGTCATCTGTGTCCAAGTCTTTATCTGTAAATATCAGGTCACCATGCCGTGCAAGATCAAAGATGAGGCGATATTTCAGAGTATGTCAGCCCAAAAAGAAACATTAGGCAATATCTAAAACGAATGGTATATCGGTACTTGACTATATTGTTGTAAAACAAAAACAATCACACACAAGCTTTATTCGCCAAAACGAAATACTGTGATATGCGAACATGCGCAAGCACTTTCTCCCATACACACACACG
>NW_014040529.1:118867-121181 GCF_001186125.1 Sphaeroforma arctica JP610
ATATGCATTCAAAAAGGCATACCTTCAGACCCACCGTCTACCATAGGAATCATGGCTATAAGATTGTTGTCATCGTCGTACTTCACTAGACTGTGCAGCATGCTGTTCATCCACCGTCTCGCTGTAATTCGATATAAACAAGGTGTGAGGGGGTGGGGAATATAAAACCTTCAGTTCCTGATCTAGAAGTGAAAGCATCTAAACGACTTAGTCATACTATGATCAATCCACGTATATATATATATACCTATGTTTAGAACAGTTAACCGCGTGCTAAGTAAGACTACACGTATTGTACCAACATCCCATTAAACAAATGTGTCTCCGTATATTAGTTCCTATCGGTTCCATTCTGAATGTGTAAACTTGAACACGTTGTAGCGTCAACGAGCGACTGAATTGAATCAGGCAGCCATTCACCTGTAAGCGCATGCGCGTGTATGTACCCAACTCACCTTCAATCGAGTCCAGACCGCAGACAATTATATGAAACTGGTCATAGAAGTCGGCATTCTTTTCTTGGATGCGGCACACATGGCTGTGTGTGTGGGAAGTGATGGAGGTGAAGCGGTATATTGTCATTCTATAACAACACATTCTCGGTGAAAGTGGGCGCCGCGATGTTCTAAGTCAATCAGAAGCGTATACTCGCGTACAGTAGCGCGATGTATCAACGTACGAATATAATATCCAAATGAGGTTAGAGGAGGCTCAGACAGGCAGAAAAGGAGTACCTATGTTTACCCATAAATCTCGTGATGCATGTGGAATCTGTTACGCCAGAGCAAATTTCGAGTCGTCAGAGATAGTGTGTATGGTCTACGATTGCGGCTACTACATAACATTTTGTTCGAACAAGGGCAACCTCAGGGCATCACACAGACTGTATGCAGGACGATCTCTTACGGTGTAACGTGGCACCCTTCCACACGTTTGTTAATGAATTTAGCCGCACAGGTTGCCTTGGGTTTTCCAACATCCGTAGACCGGAACAGAAATTGCCTGGATATAGCCAAGGTGTAAGCGATAGGTTCAACCGGGCGTCAAGCAATGTATGTTTTAGTTGAATAACATGAGGACGGCTCTGCGCGCGCGCCAAAGAAAAATAAAAAATACGCAACTAGTATGAAGCATGCGGTACAGAGAAGGTTTGATTATTTCTATCACCCGAGCAATATCTCTACTAGATACACAAGGCATCTGACTTCTGTGTTAGTAGCCTTTAGTAGTCCAATCCATATCAGAACTACTACCCCGGGTGCTCAAACACAGGTAAATGTATTGAGTTGAATTACTATTGACACAGATATCGATGGATCGAGGAAAATGTACAAGACGAGAAGTCATTCTCATGCATATGCATTCAGCTGAGAACAGCTATTAGTTTGAGCCTCAGGTGTAGACTGATATTGCGCGACGAACGCATCCAAAGGATGAGTGAATCGAGACTTATACAACCAAGACAGCACAGTACGACCTGATACTCGACCATATTCCGTTATGAATGTACCACAACACAGACAAGTTGAGACCCTATTGTCAACTGGCTCGGCACCCCGGACATCCACACGCATGTCACATTTGGTTGGGTGGGTCTGATACCTGTTGAGATTTGATATATCGATTGTATCCATGTCGATCACATCAATATGACCAAACCCTGAGAGCGCCAAATCCTTAAGCAGCTCACAACCCAGCCCACCAGCACCCACTACGAGTATACGACTGTCCTGATGCAGGAAATCCTCTCGAATCTACACGTTCAATTGATAAGATGCAGTGCAACTGTGAATTAGTTTGGCACACTGACGACAGAGAAGGCGATACGTGCTACGACTGTGGTGGTATGGTACATGCAAACTTTATACATATCGATAAAAACACAAGACACACAATAACATAGAAATTCAGTTGACGCGACGGAACTCGTGTAATTTGATAAAAACATTGACAACGCACAGAAGCCCATTTAAAATAGATAGGTTGAGGCAAATAAGTTGGCAACCAATGTTCATGGCAAGTTAAGTGCACACACACGGCTATCCTACCTCTGTTTGAACATCGCAAGCCAACATGCTAGGCGTGTTGATGCTATATCGTACCTTAACATCCGGCTCGAAGTCTTCAGTAAACGGCCCATTACGGGTCAACAAGCTATCTATGGCACCCCATCGTTCACTCATTTTGATACTGTTTCTGGAAGTCGAACGAAATTTAATGCTTAACTCCTACACTACGCTCAACAAAAACAACGAGAAATTATACATGTGTACCGACTACATATACATGCATCATGCATAAACTAAACTTGTGT
>NW_014040529.1:123161-128618 GCF_001186125.1 Sphaeroforma arctica JP610
GCGACCAGCAATACAGACTTGTATTATGTTACCATTGCGCAATGGTACAACATAGCGACCAGCAATACAGACTTGTACTATGTTACCATTGCGCAATGGTACAACAAAGCGACCGGTAATACAGACTGGTACTATGTTACCATTGCGCAATGGTACAACATAGCGACCAGCAATACAGACTTGTACTATGTTACCATTGCGCAATGGTACAGAATAGCGACCAGCAATACAGACTTGTACTATGTTACTATTGCGCAACGGTACAACATAGCGACCAGCAATACAGACTTGTTCTATGTTACCATTGCGCAATGGTACAACATAGCGACCAGCAATACAGACTGGTACTATGTTACCATTGCGCAATGGTATAACATAGCGACCAGCAATACAGACTTGTACTATGTTACCATTGCGCAATGGTACAACATAGCGACCAGCAATACAACACAGACGCGCCCGGCAAATAGGTACTATATGATAAATGCAAGCGGACCTCATACAGGGATTGCATATTGTGGGCAGTAAGTTGCATACCATGAACACTTCATTCCAATACATGAACAAGGAATAATCGGACTATCACGTATCTGTCCACGCATTGTGAAAATGGTGTAAATTTGCAATAGTAGCACGCCGTACACGCAATAATTTAAAGCGCTGATCAACTGAGAGTATGCAAGTCATATGAGGCAGGGCAATCCGTGATATAGTAGCGATACACAACTACAGCCGCCTAAGAATGACATGCATATATATAAACGTGATCACGTTGGGGGTAATCACAACTACAGCCGCTTTAGAATGACATGCATATATGTAAACGTGTTCACGTTGGGGGTAATGAGATGCCAAATTGCACGCGTATATATCAGAGATATTGTGTATCGCACATTTCAACAAGCATATAGGAGGTGCAAAAAAGAGGGACAGTCCATCTAGTTGACGGAACGGAGGCACATGTGCACACGTGCAATGGAGACAGGCATGCGGCTTCGTATACACTGGCAAAGCAAAGCGTTGGTGACTTGCGGAACAATTCGGACACCATACCGCTATCGTCAGAATCTCCTTCAGCTTCACCGCCATCGTCATTGACGAGGTCACTGACATTCCAGAACTGGATGTTGGATGATAAAGTTATGATGGTTTGGGTGTGAACTTGGTAAGATTGTGTACTCACAGAGAAGAATACGAAGTAACAAGTGTGCATACACACACCCGAGTGCGGCCCAGATACCAAGCCGAGTGTACCAAAATCAAAACACAGGAGGTCCCAATACACCCCACACAACCCAGCACTATCTTACGGCAAGTTGCGCACGGGGCGAACATACACTTCGCACTCATGCGAACTGTTCGAAAGACTGGGTCTATATATTGGTGTATGTGCATACAACATGCAGACGTCATACCGATGGGCGTAACAACACGTGCATTGCACGTGTGCAGGAATGAGCTTAACGCATCTCTCGATACCAGAAGGACCTACGCAACTGCTGCGGCACACCAGAAGTACCCGCAGAAGAGTGAAGCTAAGACTGAAAAACAATACATACCTTACAGTCGCCTGCTTACGAATAGACACGCCCGCACAGTGAGAGACTGTGTATATGAGGATTTCCGAATACGCACGATACCTCAGCTATCTTTACGTAGGAGCCTCCAAAGTCGTTGTATCAACGATTGGTTCACACGCACGTACCTAACGCGCCCATCGCACACTTAGCAGACACACACATACATGTTGTCGTCCATCTTGAATTTGTACCAAGCATCCAAACGCTTCACAAACAGAAATACAGTCACCGCAACACACACCTGTACGGTCTTGTCGTGGGAGCAGGAACCCACAAGCGCACCACTGCGATCAACTCGTAACCTCTCGACCGGGAAATCAGGGTGTTGCCCGACCACCCCTAGCAGTTTATGCGGGTGAATAGCCACAGCTCTGTTGTGAGGTAAGGTGCAAGATAGTCTGAATGGTTACGGAATAAGCTGGAGAGAATACTTTTTTCTGTTCCGTATAGCGATCTGCTTGTAGCCCTCTTGGGTGTAGAGCTACAATGTGGTGAGGCAAAGTGGAAGATAGTGCGAATGGGTACTGAATAATTGGACAAGTGGTATTTTCTTCCGTCTATCGATCGGCTTCTAGTCATATCGATTAGAACGTCAGGGTGCAGCAGACGTGTGAGTGCGTAGCAACAGCTCCAAGGTCCGGTAATAAACCGTGGTTTATTATGTGTGTAAACTAGAATGTCTGAGATATAAGGCAAACAGACATATAGAATGCAATATAACGGACTATTCGCCGCATTGTATGGGCGGTGTGCCGACGCTCTGTTCCGCCCGTAGATGCCTGCATGAATAACGGGATAGTCACTATCCAACTCTAGTAGATCCTAAGTCTTAAAGGTTGCAGCACTATATCACATAACAGCTGTGGTCTTCCTAGCATACCGGATTGTCTGCAGACAACCCCTGACATGACTCATGACCCATCCTCAGCCCATACTCGGCCCATACTCGGGACTGCACATTTCGCTTACCTTATTAATCCATCTGATGACCCGGTTAAGCATATACCCTCGGTTAGAGGCAGGATAGTGTCAATTGACAGTGGGTGACCGGGAAACCTGTCGCTGCAATCGCCCCATTGGCCCCAGGAGAAGATGCTTATAATGCCCTCTTGTGTGCCACACACCACCTTCTTGCCATTCTGATACGTAATATATTCTCATGATGTTAGTACAGCATAGACGCTCTCTGCAAAAAGTAGAGCCAACAGCCAATGATACGTTTGCTCAGGATTTCCTCTCGCGTACCACAGCGATTACTGCTCATACTATATTGAAGTTGCTCATCGTCTCGTTCTGTGCTCAGTAAGTAGCTGTATCCGAAACACACTCCCACAAACGCATAACACCATATACTCGATGTTGCAGGTCTCATCTGCGGTCCACACACACACACAACCCTAAATCCCTAGCGTATTCTGCGCATAGGCAGCAACGAAATCAGAACATGCACATAAGCGTAGCCAATAGCACGCGCGTGACTGAATGTTAGACATCCATGGCATGATATGCTCGTACCTTCATTACACAGACAGACAGAAGTTCCTCGTCCATGTAATCCGACCTCTGTACAAAGAACGGTTTCCGCGGGTTCTTGACATTGAATATTGATAGCGTGCCGTCTCCGGAGGTGGTGAGCACGGAATTCGTTGGCTGTTAGCCGGTTGTGCGAAAGTAGCTCGGTTGTTAGCTTGGGATAGGCGGGAGGATCATCAGAGTAAATGGCCTCTGACGTGGGTGTGGGTGATGATTTGTCGGCGTAGCTTTGAAATTTAATTTACATGTATCGGAATGGAGGCGATTTAATTGGCTATTGACAGCGCGCGCGACGACGAGTTCTATTTGGGCCTGGTATGGACTAAGCAACCGTGTGGCCAGGAAAACGGGGGTAAGTGTCTACGCAATGCCTTAGCTGACCAATGCCTATGCGCAAGTGTATATTAATTTGTAGCTAGCAATACACAGAGGAAAAGCTTTTCAGATGTTTATAGGCACAGGTGTAAGCATTGTTCGGGGTGACTACTAGGTGGGAGTGCAAATGTCAATCACACTATTATGCTTGTGATGAGTACCGAGAATGTCTTTAGTACCTTTATGCTGGCGGTGTATAAGCCTGGAAATTCAGCCATGTGCGCTTGGCTGGAGTCTCTGACGCCTTTAGGCTTCACATGCATGCATTTGGAGAATAAGCAGCGCTGTGCACACACATATATGCAGGCATTAAGCCTACATGCGCGTATACATATTCGTGCAAATGCTCGTGAAAGCGCCAACGGCGTACCTGATGGTATGTGATGTCGGATATGAAATCCTCGCATTCGTCATATGTTAGAGCCACTCCTGCTTGCCTGACATCCCAAATCTGTGGGTAAAGAAAAGGCAGGATGTCAGCATAAATATCAATGTTAATTGTCATTGGTAGCAACTGCGTCACACCAGCAAGACCCAAATTGTTAATTTAAGCATCTAAATTAGATACACTTATACACACACACACGATGCATACAAACAAAATGAATATCTATTCATACCTTAATCACTCCGCCGTCGTCTCCACTAACCAGTAAATTATCCTCCACCATACACAACACATTAATAGCATCTGTATGCGCACTCGTAATCTCTCGCATGCTCGTTCCTGTTTCCATATCTAGAAGACGCATGCTCTTGTCCGCGCTAGCGGTGAAGATATGCTTACCATCAGAACTAAACTGCATCGCGCGCACGCTTTCTTTGTGGAAACTCATCTTGTGGATCTGTGCGTGTACGGGAGGCATACAATTATTCGTGATTGTAAATGTAGTGCAGCCTAGTATACCCAGTAATCTAAGCGGTGCATGATAGAACACTATAGCCAATGGGTCTCGAGATGTATATTTGTACTGATGTTGACGACAATGTATATAGGTATATATGAGACACCAGCTGTATTGCAGACTGGCAGCGCCGTTAAATATGTTAGAACCGTTGGTACACAGAACAAGATGCAATTAAAGGGACTGAATTGAGGGGCTATATCTATAACATAGTGGGTTTTGTACTCCGGGAAAAGATGAGATGTCTATCCAACAGATAGGATGAAACATCAGATACGGGCCAAGATCTATATGCGTGCATGCAGAGCGACATATATACGCACACTAAACTGCAAGCATATATAAGTCTAGGTTACAAAATATCTGATAAAAATATGCAACATTATCATACACATGGAAGGAAGCAGAAATGTCTGCAAAACAACATATCTAAACATGCAAATAACTCTCAAACTCACTTGTTCGTTACCCGTCGTTCCGTCTGATAACGGGACGGCGTAGCGGTGCAAATAAATGTCCCCAGAGATCAGTCCAGACGCCACCATGTCATGTGTAGGCGAGAATTGTATCTCAAACACCTGGTCATCAAAATCGAGCTCTAACGGAGCATTTTCCTCGAACTGTGATTGGTTGGGAATGGGTTTACCGCAACGGTGAGACACCGGCGGGAAGTACAGGTGTGGGTAGAATGCACGTGTAAACAGTTTTGCAACTATGCCATATACTGGTGTACTACAGATATTTGCAAAAAAAAAACACAAGAGTGTGATATATACTTATGTACCAAATACACGACTGCATATATGAAGATAATTGTTTTGCACATAAATATCCGGTATACCGGTGTATAAGCGTGTAAGCTTACTTTTCAGTTCCCCCGTGTCTGTGAATGAAATATTGAGCTTAAAGTGGAATTTGTAATCTGTTTTCCGGAATGACGTGGATGGAAAACATTCCGAAGTCGCTAGTGATGATGTAGACCACTTAGAAAATGTCTGCTCAATGATTCCAGGATTTACTACCATGGACAACTATAATACATACATAGATGCATGCATGTATGC
>NW_014040529.1:132397-135816 GCF_001186125.1 Sphaeroforma arctica JP610
TATATATATATATATATAATATATATATATATATATATATTATGCACAAGTATTCTGTTCGTTATTTGCCGATTCAATTTGCGCACAAATCAATGGGCTAATATATAGGACGCATATCGATTCACAGCATTGGTTCGTGCAGGTTTAGAATACGCACATATGCTATATTATATCTCGAATACACATCGATGGACGTTTTTTTTATCGATTTATGCTTGAATGTACAATTTTGTGCAAGTGTGTATTCTATCATATTTACGCCTATGAAGTCCGCATAGACATGCTTTATCGTCCGTACGAAGCATTTAGCAATCATATCGATGTAAGTTGAACATTGACTATACAATCAGCTAGATGTCATTTCAATTTTGTGTTAATCGCAATCCTCCTGTATGCATGGTTGTATATTCGTACGTAAATCAGACTTCTATCTAATGTCGTTCGCCATAGATTCTGTGTCTGCAAGTATTCAATTCAAACACACGCGCCTGACTCTTAAGTTTCTGTCATCACATGGTTCCAGTCTTTAATTATTCCAGATCAACTTATACACATTACCCGAATATGTTTGATGAGTTTGAAGGATGGTGCTTTTCAATTTTCAATGAAATTGATTATTTTTTTTATAGTGCTCTCTCTGTCAGATCATATCGAAATTAGGCGGGCTCACAACCCAATATCCTACACGCCTACATTAGTCACGGTCAAAAATTTATGTGCTCTCGCTGCATTGCCATTTGAGTACCTCTGTCACAATCTCCTAATCCTCGCGAGGGAATACACACCATTGGCTTGTTTCTTTTCTCACATTAGTAAAGCACTGCATTGTATAGTGATAGCTAATTTCACAATTTTCGTGTTCGTATTATTCAGGAATAAACGTGCTTGGTATCCAAATGTGCAGAAGAAACACTTTTTTAGTGCGATCCTGAACAAGAAGATCACGCTCAAGGTCACAACATATGTTCTACGATGGATGGATAAGGTATATAATATATCTTTCCAATGTTTAGCTGAGCCTTTACTGAATTTTGATACAGCATATGATGGACATTTTAGAAAATGAGTCATTGGTGTGTGATGCTCTGTAGCACTGTCTCGTTGGTCGCAGCTGCTACATGTTCTAGTGCTCAATATCAAGGGGTCTGTATTTCAACTGTTTAAATTGTATGCCTGATGACTTACTTTCGCTCTCCAGCAAAGGTCGATGCTATATATACGTGTATGCGGAGAAGCTAAGTGAACCCGCATACGTGATAGAAAGGATTAAGTAACACTTTGTTTAGCACCCCACTTATGTGGTACTTCGAATGGCTACCGATTGCCTACTCACAGCACGATAAGTATCTATATATGTATTGTCAAGCAACAGTCCTGAAGCACAAACTGTGATTATTCGAGTCACTGTCCTATTCGAAGTCACACCCCTTTAGATATCTGAAAAATGATCATTCAATTTTGATTTAAGTGGTATAACAATATACTTATGTTTTATTTGGATCGCTGACAATATATGCATGAATCAAAACACATTCAATTACATCTGCTATCTCATTAATATACCTTCATGCGCATCGTCGACTTTAAGAGATACTTTTATTGTGTATGAGCTACTTTTATTGTGTATGAGCCTACCGCATATAATTGTTTTATCGAGCATGAGAGAGGCATTAGGCGACTTCAAATAATCATGTGATGAGAGTACTTGCAGTGTGACGTCTATCGCATTTTCGACATTTGCGATGCATATGTCCTCATAAGCTTATTTCACGGACTTGATTACAATTTTATATTGAAATCTTGTGGTTTTTTTTACTTGGGAGGATTCAAATACGGGTTATAATATGTGCGTTTTTATTTTCACGGAAGGGGGTATGCAAATTGTTATGCAATATTTCGATATGTTTACTTTGAATTTATACATGAAAGGAACGCATGAAAGAGAAAGGCCATTGTGATGTGCTCATTTTTACCTGCTTGTCTATTAGGTTGGCGGTTTCGACAATTACATTCTGAAGACTCCGAAAGCTAAGTTGCAATCTGAGATGGGTAGTAAGCTACAAGATGAAATGATGGAGAAACTTCGAGGGCCAGCAGATGCCCTTGTCGAAGCGGAAATGAAGCTTATTCAGATTGACATGGACAAATTGAAATTGAATATAGCTGACATGAGCGAGTCTCAAATCTCGAAGGCGGTTAGGAACTTGAAGGAACCGAAATAAATCAACATATCTAGGGGTATTTTGATTTCTGAGAGATCTGATGTTGTTACCAGAATGGCTTCTTTGTTGACACATTTACATTTTGATTTCTGCCAGCACCTGTAGCGGCTAATCGAACGGTTATGCTTTGAACGAAAAGTCGTACTATAGTATACAGTCGGGTACACACAGTACTTACTATAACTGTCATGTATAACGCACATGAAGGGGTAAATCCCTACAGAAGGAAAGAACTCGCTGGAGTCGATGATAAAAATGTTGATCCCAATGCAAGCTAGTGTGAGCGAGAATCGTGCGAATGAGATAGCCAATTGTGAGTACAATATCCTGCGGTAGTGGCGGCACTCGCGGGCCAATCTAATTCTAATCTAACACATCTAAAAGATTGGCTTCTTTTATGTTCACAGACAGCAGATTCCTTGTTAACAGAGCATATCACAACTTTAACTGTTTGTTGAGGTCGATAAATTTCGACAACTTTTCTGGGTTCACTGGAATGACCTATGAACGATAACATTAAGAGAAGATTATTATGATTGACATATAGGAAAGATTTTGGCGGTCAAATCTGTGTGAGTGTATAGACAATAGTCTCCTAAATTCAGCATATAGACTTGTAGAAACCTTGATTGAACTTGTACTTTTGGTGGTTATATCTGTATTTTGCAACAGAATTTGACATATCATCACAAGATTCCATGATTACTTTACGACAAATTAATAAAATACAACTATTTACAAACACTACCGAGCTTGGTTCAACCCGCCCACTGCGGGAAATTATGTTCATATGTAGGGTATTTTTACATTCACTAAGCCCAACTCTGTCGCTTACCTCCACTATACCCCACCTTGTTGCTCACCACCCCGCAAGGCACTAGTGATTAAGGGGCTATCTGAATTTTCCTGAAATATTTCAATTTGGGGTATACTCGCAGTGCACCTTGAAATTGTCAGTAGAAGTTGTGGTTACTCCTAGGACTTGATGAAAGAAGGAACTTTCGCTACTGTGTTTGACTTATATATTGACGGCAGAGACTACCGTGTCATCTTTGTCACATCTAGCTCTGTTTATTTGTCAGCCTCTCGGCAGTTCGGTACAAATGAAAGTTCGGTACACCTTTGGCTCTGAAGTCTCTTACACGCCCCAACTATAATATATATATATATATATATACGCTACACACACACACACAC
>NW_014040529.1:136037-152843 GCF_001186125.1 Sphaeroforma arctica JP610
ATATTCTTAAATGCATGTATATGTATATGAGTATACTTACAATATACGTATGTGTGTATGTGTATACACATACATAAAGAGTCATATTTCCGTGATCAGACTACATCCAGAAAGGACGGTGGTGAGCAATACTGATTTTACAGTTTCTCACACAACAGCTCTGTCACTGTCGCTTCTATACGCTAGTCAAGGAGTACTTCAAATCGAAGATAAATGTTGAGGACAAGTAGCATAAATTTTATTACCATTCAATCTATGAACACGTGTTTTATTCTAATCTTCATGGCCTTATCAGTATCACGGGTATCTCAGAGGCTTACTTTGCTTCTAACATGCGGTATATGCGCTAAGACTAGCGAAAATGGTGTGCAAAATACGTGTGTTTTTGTGTGTTTATGCATGTTTGGTTCGTTTATTTGTGAGAGCAACGAGACTCCTCGTAACAGTGCCAAAAAAACTATCGATCATTTGCCGCCAAAATTAGTGGGGCCGTCCAATAGTTAGAAATAAGTTCTGAAAGCCTTAGTGAGTTTACTTACACAAACTTGCACTATACAGCCAATAAGTAGTGAGATAACTAAGCACACTTACTATTACTAAATAATCAATCCGTATCCTGGTCCATTTTCTGGGCCAAGGTATATTTGGAGCGGTCCCATAAATATCGACCCTGCCTTTGCGAATGGACCGGATGCGGTTTGGACATAGGCTCGGGTGCTAATAATTTTATGTTAATTGGTGCCGTATAGAGACATTCTAATTTCTTGGTATATTGCAGTGAAATTGCTTATTGCACTGCTTCGTTTCTTCTTTTTTTTAAATAAGCAATAAAAATATACTACAACTTTTATTGTTTTTAGAAAAAGGAGAAAAAAACCCACACACGAAATGTTTATTTAGAAGGCGTATGTTCTGTGCTCAGGATACGTTTGCTACAAAGTCAAGGAAAAGTTTGGAGTAAGCTCTATTACACTGAAAAACCTTCTTTATTAATTTGTTTAGTAAACTAGATGTTAACCTTAGAACACATGCTTTCTTTCATCTACTTTCAATCCTATTTATACACTTTCTCCCTTTTCCCATCCTCGGAATTATTGTCTTGCTTCTTCTTCAAAGAGAATTATACTCAATCAAAACCCATATAATTCCTTGGCTAATAGTATTTACTGCATCCTCTACAACGGTCTCCACCAGTAGAAATACTAGTTCATTTCTCACCAATAAACGACTCTCGTTTGTGAACCAACTACTCCTGAAGTACTGAACTCACTCAGTGGCCGTCATGGCTGACAACTCCTTTTTTGACAGCTGCCATTCGGTTTATTACTCCTCCGAAAAGCCATGGGTTTAAAACCTGTCTGACGTCAAGCACATACCACGTTTGCCAAGGGCGGTTTTATATTTTATTTTTGAAAAACAATCAACGGTAAATATGTGACTGTGTGAGTGTGTGTGTCTGTGTCTTTGTGACTGACACTCTGTGTCCTTGACTCCATTCCCTTTGCCCTTGTTGCTATGTATAAATACCTTTGTTTGTTTTGGTTTGTTTTTGATTTTAGCACCGATCCTCACCGATCCTCTCACCTCTGTTGAGGTTTTGCCTTCCAATGGAAGACCTGACACAAAGTACCCAAAATATAAATAAAACTATTAAAGCCAGAAACAAGCCAGCATAAATTAAGTCTTCCATTGGAAGACTCAATATAAAACCTAATTTATGTGTATCGACCCTTAAGATTATAGGAATTTTTCCTAAATTTGATAATTCCAGAATTTCAATCAGGAAATATTTAGAATATTCTGGGCGACTTTAAGAATTTCAACCCCGATTCGATTGTTTATAATTTTGTGAATGTCTCGACATAAAATCTCATTTTATTTCAAAACAAACAGCACGTGTGAATGTATTATAGCCTTTTAGTCACAGTGTTCGAGAGATACAACATGAGCCTAGAGAAGGGCTATCATCGGGAAACAAACGTCAAGCCCATGACTAACGCATGGTTTAAGCAATCCATATATTGTATGCGTTGTGGTAAACTGCTGTACCTGAAAATGAGGTATCAGTCTGCATCGAATGCAGACAAAAATGGCACAGTAAATGTCATCCATCGTGTGGTATAAGTGATGATTTCAACTACATTGGAGATCCTAAATACACGCGGTACGGCGTCAAGCGAGGCTGCTGCTTTGCCTTTAATAAGAAACCTAAATGCCCTGGATGTACATGTAATCGTATAGCAAGGCGTCTGTTCGAGTAAATAGAGCTATAATTTATCTGTAACACAACCAATGCTCATTATGTAAGATTCGGTCTATTAAGGCGATATTAACGAATTAGAGTAAATAAACCCGTAGGTAAATTCCAAGTATCGTGAAAATATCAAAGTAAATAAACGAAATGAGACTTTTAGTAAAGTTAGGTATGCCTCGTGAAAACCACAATAATCTAATGGATTGTGAGGCTGAGACGTTACCTATATATAATCCTCTCAGTACTGTTTCCGCCGAAAGGATTTTGTTTAGTGTTTCTTTGTCGCTCTATTAGAAACTATAGTATATTTCATTGGGGCGAATCTGAGACACTCATAAAATCCTATCTTTAGAAATAATATATAATAAATAAAGGAAAAATACTTTTGATGTCCTTGGTTATTGTCTTAACCAATAACTTGCCACTTATCAAGAATTACCGACTTAGCCTTCATCAGACTGGCGCATCTGGTTGGCTGATCGGAGGATCAACTAGGTAACGTTAATAGTCCCTAGAAACCTATATTCGGTTGAGCCATTTCGCTACCGAAGTATTCTGATATAAATAAAGTTGGGAAGTAGATATAGTTCCATTAATAGAACTAGACCAAATCTTAAGTTTGGTATTTTACTGGGGTATTACAATGGCCTCATCCAAATATCTGATATATAACATGAAAAATGTATTAATTCATAAAGCCATTTAAAACCATTTAGGAAACAAATTGCTCGTACTATTAAGAGTACGTTTATATTTTACTTACTGCTTAAGAGTACGTTTATTACATAGAGTCTAATGTAGAGGCCCGGCTTATTACACAGCCCCCACCCAGCTTTGAGACCCAAGAGAAGCAAGTTGCTCATTCAAGCTGATTATGGGTCAAAAAGCGAGAAAGGAAAAACAGGTCGAAAACATTAAATAGCATAACATATAGTTAATGTTTCTCAGGCGGAGAAGTTAAGCGTTCTCGGTTACCCTGTGAGTTTTGAGCTTAGGTTCAGTAGGTCCGTGGTGGTCGATTGGACGTTTCTTACGCTTCAGTGTCTTAAGCACATATGAAGGATGAGCATTAAAGCTCGGGATAAACGCTGTAGGCGGATAAGTTTTAACTTCCGTGCCTTCAGACGATGGAAACATGCTATCTTTTTCAGCTTGTGACTTATGCAGGCGTTTACGCCATTTTCGATTAAAGGCTTTTAAATGGCCTTGATTATCGAAAGCATCTGAAGTCAACTCAGTTATTGTACCGTCTATAAAGCGTGTACGATAGTATGTATAGCCTCCTATAATGTCTTTAAATTCAAACCGATCAAGAGGGGCATTAAAGTCATGTATTCTTGCAAGTATAATCTCTGTAGTCGGAATACGACTTGTGCCTATATTAAGCGCACTAGAGCCATCGGGGTTATTTACTTCGTACGTTCCACTTTTAATGTCTGCCACAGAGATTATATATGGACCTATCCATTTAGATGTTAATACAGTAGCATCGGAATTACGTTGACGGATGATAACTCTGTCACCGACCTGATACTCTGATATCTTCTTGGCAGCTTATGGTTTTTCGTCAGCCAAGCAAGAATATTTTCATCATTCTGCTCCTCCAGAATAAAGGTAGGGTGTTGAGAATCCACTTGCGTGGTCTTTAAGTCTGTAGTGTTTCTAGAATCCTGTCCTGCTTTTGCATGAGTGTCATAAGTGCGTTCATTTGCGTTAGATACACCTGATTTATTAAATAGTCGCATTATATGTGTATACGCTTCAGGATTGTCTTTCAATAATCCCTTTAGAAATAGGGTTTAAAGACCTCGGGCTTGGACTTTATGTTATTAAACAGAGTCCTAGCTAGAGACTGACGCTTCTTAACAGTAGTGTCATTAGTAGATTGTATTTCATGTGCACGGACTTCAAGTGCTGCGTTGCCTTTGAACTGCTTAACGTTCAATTGGGTAGAGAGTGGAATCTCTGATTCTTTGACCTTGATAAGGAAGGTCTCAGAAGGGGTCCATTTGGTTGTTCCAATGGGACCTATACGACATATTATAGTATGTCTCCAGGGCGTCTTCTGGACGGCTCGGGTACCCTGATATAGGAAAGTATTTAATTCCCTATCTAAATATATTGGCTCGCAATGTATCATGCTTATTAATTCATTGAGCCATGGATCTTTACTCCGTAATGGGCTACACGACGTGATGTTAGCTTTATGTATATGAACATAATTCAATAGCTGATTAACTGCCATGGTGGATTAGCCCACGCATTATATTTGGAGAGGTCTGTTTGAAAGGCGTCTCCCAAAGGATGTTTTAAAGTTCTGTAATTTGATAGTTGTGCATTATGATGAGCAGCAAACATATCTATGGTATGTGGCCCAAATATCTTCTTGAGCCAGTTCAACCCACCTGGGATTACATTTCCAGTCAGTGGCTAGTAACTCACGTACAGATTTGGAGAGGTCTATTTGAAAGGCGTCTCCCAAAGGATGTTTTAAAGTTCTGTAATTCGATAGTTGTGCATTATGATGAGCAGCAAACATATCTATGGTATGTGGCCCAAATATCTTTTGAGCCAGTTCAACCCACCTGGGATTACATTTCCAGTCAGTGGCTAGTAACTCACGTACAGATTTATTAAGTCCGGTACGAAGCGTGATAACATATCCGGTAAATGGTTGTGTATTCCTGGCAGATGTTTTATATCAAAATGAACCTTTGATATTGTAACATGCCAGCGACTCAGTATTTGTGAGTCGGGTTTCATCTCATTCATATATTGAAGGGATTTCTGATCACACATCAGCGTAAATGCTGTTCCTTATAAGTAATCTCGGAAGTGTGTTAGAGCTGCCACTATGGCTAATAGCTCTTGTTTAACAGTTGGATAATTCAACTGTGAAGCATTCATTGCTCGACTAAAGAATTGTATATATCTAGGTTTGTCATATATAACCTGATATAATACCCCTCCTAAGGCTAAGTCAGAGGCGTCCGTTGCTATTTCAAACGGCACGCCATCGACTGGTCCTTGTACAACTGGGGCTTGTTGGACTGCGTGTTTGAGCGCTTTAAACGCGTCATCACACTCTTTAGTCCACAAGTCTCCTAGTTTGCCTTTATGACATCTTAAGTGTCCAAAAGGTTTAAGGTAATCAGCCAAGTGTGGTACTCCATCTGAAAAGAAGTTTACAAACCCACACATGCTGTAAACATCTCTTCCTGTAGTTGGTGTTCGCCAATCTAACAGGTGGTCTACCTTAGCGGGGTCGATTTTAATACCTTCCCCAGATATATGGTAGCCTAAGAGCTGTATTTCGCTCATGGCGAAGTGACATTTCTTCTCGTTAATCTTGAAGTTTTGTTCGTTGAGTCTCTGATGGACTCGTCTGGCTAATGCGGCATGTTCGCTTTTAGTCTTAGAAACGACGACTATGTCATCTATATAGACTTGCACGTTAGGCATGCCTGCAAACATTTCCTCCATTTTTTGTTGGAAGAATGCTGGTAAAGAGTGCAACCCGAAAGGTGCACCTCTGAACCTGTATTGTTTACCTTTCCACGTAAAACTAAAGTATTTACGATGTGGTTCATATACCTGCATTTGATGGTATCCTTGTGTAAGGTCTATAGTTGTAAATACTGTAGCACCTTCTATCCTTCGCAGTAGCTCGTTAATACGAGGTAAGTGAAGGCTATGAGTCGGCAAAAATTTATTTATCGGACTCATATCTAAACATACTCTAATTTTCTTAAATGATCCGTCAGAGTGATGTTGGTCTACGGATAGCAGTGCCATGTTAACTGGCGTCTGCTAATAGTTAATTCCTATCACTCCATCTGCTAGCCATTTCTCAATTTGTTCTTTTACCACAGCCTCGTGTCTCCAGGATACATAGTTCCTTGAGGGACACTTTAACTGTGTAAAGTCCACCTTGGTTAAGTCAAAGTTGATATACCCGTCGTTAAAACGAAATTTTGCCCAATCTGTGATCTTTATCTTCTTATTAACTAGAATCAGATCTATGATTTTGTTCGCAAAGTCAGGTATTAATGCCTTGACTGTGTCTGACGGGGGCTTATATGGATTCAGACAGTTATCGTCTGACTGATCCTTTAATGGATCTATTGGATCTATGTTATTTGGTAGACCAGTTACGGCTATATCTAGAGTGAGTAAATCGCTCATTCCGACTATAATGTCGTACTTCTGTGACATCTTAACTATCACAGCTTGGGTAGTGATACTCCTATCATCGGCCAGGGAGATTTTAACATCTGTGGCCATGGTATCACACTTAGAAGTTTTATCATCAGCTAAAATGAGGTGAGTTGTTTGTGTTCTCCTTTCGATATCTTTCATTATTTCAAAGCGATCGGAAATACATGGAATTTCTGAACCAGGATCAATCAATGCAAGGATTTTATTTCCATTGCAGTATACAGGGATTATTACACGCTCATCTAAAGAGTCGTTGTATTGTCTGTGTAACGATTGTATCTGGTAGTACTTTCACTCCAACTTAATGTCGGATATTTTGTCACAAGACTTAGTGTGATAACCATTGGTCTTCTCACACTTGTCGCACTTAATAAGAAGGTGTGTATAGGTGGATGCATGCCTGCCATTCCAATAACCGTTAGGGGTCAATTGGTGCATGTCATACCCACACTGTGCGTCGGCACATTTCTTAATCTTCGTAAATGGAGGTTCCTTGTCTTCGCCTCCGCGCGTGCCCGTTTATTGGGTCGCGTGGATAGAGTGGAGTCACGAGCACGTGTATGTTGGGGTCTCTCATTTGAGGTCTGCCTGGATACGTACCCGTGATCGGTGTGCTCCCACGGCTTCTTAACAGCCGCTTTTCCCTTCGATGTTGCTCGGTGTGCGGGAAAAAGGGTGGATACAGTATCATAAAACTGTTCCCACGTAAATCGGGATAGATGAAACTTTGTTTCATGTTCCTTGTCTCGAGCCTCAGTAGCGTGTTTACGTCGCAACTTGGTGTACAGGCTCTCACGGTCGTTATTCCCTATGTTCTTACAGAACACGTGTATAACCAGGAACTCGTACCATCGCTGTGCCTTGTCCTTTGTTATATCTGGACGTTTCAGGTCAGCATCTAACTTCAGAATATAACTCTGAATGGGCGTGTTCTCAACTGGTTCAGTTAAAGTTGAACTCAGTCCTGGGCTACGTATGTCCTTACTTAACAAGGATGTAACCAACCAATACACAGCTGGCCAGTCACGACAGGTGTCTAGCTCATGTTGGTGTCGCTGCAGGATCAAATAACTTGTACCTGTAGGGTCAAACGTCTGCACTAACGCAGAGATCCATTGCTGGGGAGCGATATCATTCGTCTCCAGTATGACCGTAAACGCATTAAGCGTACGGGTTGGTGTGTCGAGGTCATGGTTGTTTATATACTCGACCTGCTTACTGTTGGCATCCCAGTTCGACTTAAGTCGACTGATCTGTCCTTTGTACTTTTGGTTATCCCTGTGGTCTTGTCCAGGCCTGAAGTAGCTGATCGATGCGCATTTGCTTAATCGCAATCATATTAGCAAAATATGATACATCCTCAGCATGATTGTAATCGTCGACCGATTTGTTAAGTTCGGTCACCTCGTCAGAGTGAAAATTATCTGCGGGTTGATGTAGTGCTGAGCAATCGAAGCGATTAAATTCGACTTCGTTAACACGTTTACGGGGGTGTTTATTACCCCTTGTAAAGTCCATGGCCGAGGCCTTTCGGTGCTCTGTTCCTCGGATAGTGGTTGGTATTATAATCTTGGGTGATTATGCCTCTGGATAACATACCCAGTCTTAATTGGTTTCCGACGATTGTCATCCCAATTGAGTAAAAGTGGCGGAGTATTTCTACCTGCCTCTGGGTCTATAATTCCCTCAAGGACGGGTGACTCACGGCCGGGTGTCAGAACAGGCAAGTAATTAGCCTGAAGTTCTGCTGGTAGTACCTCGTAAGGTATAGATACGCTGAGCACATCTGGCTCATATGCCACAGGTGTAGCGCTCGAGTCTTTACGTTCTTCGGGCGCAATTGCCTGTCGACGTTCTGTCCACTTTTGTAGGGCTTCAGTAATGCCCGGAGAAACATGCTCGCGTAAGTGCTGTGTATTTTTTCTTGATCTATACAATCGATCTACATGTTCAACAGTCAATTCTTTCATAAGGGTAGCTAACTGATTCTTAAGATCAGTGTTTTCAGGAATTAACTTACTTATGCGCGTTAGCTTAGTAGTCTCGGTCGTATATTCGGGTTTGCCACTTGAGCTTGCCTCCTATTCTGGTTCCATTATAGGTTCCTTCTGAGATTTGTCCTTGTCCCCAATAATTGGGGACTCCCTTATAATTGGTAACTTTTCTTTCTGAGTTTCGTTAGAAGAATGGGTTGGGGCGTCTTGAGACGTGTCCCTTGTCTCACTTCTTGGCTCCGTAAATGCAAGCTTTGAGGTTGAGGCAATAGTTGGCCCTCGGGCTCTGTCAGTGGGAGTAGTCTTCTTAATCGGAGTGGCTACATCCTTATCTGAAGCATTGTCCTGTTGACTATTATTGTCGGAGGCAAGTGCTTCGGCTACAGTGCGGTTAAACGCATCAGCAGCAGCAGCGGTTACTCTCTCCATCTTCTTCTTTTCACCTCTACGCTTCTTAGAAGGAGTATTGTCTTTCTTGATCATAATCTTAACATATGACTGCTAGCTGATCACTTAAGGACTAGATTGGACAAGATAAATTTTGTGGTAGTTAATCTACCTTGACGCTTAAGTAGACTAAGTAATTAATACCTTTGCTAACTTTAAAATGTGTAAGATTGGGTCTATTAAGAAGATATTAACGCCTCATAGCGAATAAACGCGTAGGTAAATTCTAAGTATCGTGAAAATATCAAAGTAAATAAACGAAACGAGACTTTTAGTAAAGTTAGGTATGCCTCGTGAAAACAACAATACTCTGAGGGATTGTGAGGCTGAGACATTACCTATATATAATCCTCTCAGTACTGTTTCCGCCGAAGGGATTTTATTTAGTGTTTAGTTGTCGCTCTATTAGAAACTATTGTATGTTTCATTGGGGCGAATCTGAGAGACTCATAAAATCCTATCTTTAGAATAAATAAATAATAAATAAAGGAAAAATACTCTTGATGTCCTTAGTTATTGTCTTAACCAATAACTTGCCACTTATGAAGAATTACCGACTTAGCCTTCATCAGACTGGCACATTTGGTTGGCTGAACGGAGGTTAAACTAGGTAACGCTAATAGTCCCTAGAAACCTATATTCGGTTGAGCCTTCTCGCTACCGAAGTATTCAGATAAAAATAGATTTGGAAAGTAAATATGGTTCTATTAATCGAACTAGACCAAATCTTATGCTTGGTATTTTACTGGAGCCTTTTAAGGGCCTTGTCCAAATATCTGAAATGTAAAATGGAAAAATTATCAATTAATAAAACCGTTAAAACCCATTTAAGAAACTTAAGTTCCTCGTACTATTAAGAGTACGTTTATAATTTACGTACTGCTACAGAGTACGTTTATAACATAGAGTCTAATGTGGAGGCCCGGCTATTACAATTACAAATAAATTTTTCACTAAGACTGGCTCATTGCAATTTTGTTTATTCACTAAGAATGCTATCATCGTCATCGGATACAGTTTCTGTAGCTAATTTTGTTCCGTTGAAAATTTTTTATGAAAGCTGACAAAACATGTTACTGAACTACCAGACACCAATCGTGTACACAGTCGTACTAAGCATCGATTACATACGTTGCGTGTTACCCTTCACGATACACCGTTTGTACGTGTTTCGATTTACATCTTTTTTAGGTATTAGTGCAATTGTTTTATCTTTGTCGTAAAGTTTAATAACTACATGATATCCACCATCTACTCGCACTGCAATTCAAAACTTTGTCTTTGTAGAATCGCTTGCAGACATTGCGGTTGTTGAAATCAGCTACCCGCTGTCGTATTTCTGCTTGCGTTATATTGACAATGGCTGCTTCTCTTTATGTAGCATTCAGTACTCGCTGCTGTTCTTCTGATGCTCTAGCGCCTTCCACAAATCTCGTATGTGACTGTATAGTAGTTCGATCATGCTCATTAAAAAAGGATGGACATGGTGAACCCTTAGGGGCCCATTCTACTACAGCATCATATCGTCGTAATGCTTTGTAATATGACTTGTGAACAACTCTAAGGACTTTCACCAAAACCTGGTAAATTATACCATTCACAGTTGAATAAACTAGTTATACGTATTGTAGCTGAAAACCCATAGCTTGATGGATTATCTGCCCTCTGTATGCATATGAGACTGCTGCAAACCATGTTGAATCGCCAACGTTGCAAGCAAAATATCTTCCATAATTCTTAGCTACCTGTGCGCGCGCGGCAATAGTCGCCTTTGCAACTACAGTTTTGATTTCTACACTACAAAGTACACTATAATCGACTGTTTTCGGAGGATGGACACGGGCGATACCATCTGTGTTGTTTAAAAGAATGTTCATCAATCGTGATTAAAGAAAGTATTAAAAACACTTGTGTGTACAACAGTTGTGGACAAAGTACACTAGGCGGATATTTAGGACCGGACGTGAGGACAAGACCAGGGAGAGGAATTTAGGACCGGACCAGAGGACCGGATCTAGGGGACTATTGGAGGACACGACCGGACCGATTAGTGGAATAGAGAATTTAATGAGATAAAAGTGATGACTCATACGAAACCATAGAGACGGGTATTTTCACATATCCCGATGGTAGAGAAAAATTCGTTCCACATAGGATCGTGATTAATAAATATAGCAGGCGCGCCATTCCCAATGGCACTTCTGACTGAGTTCACTTATTTCAGACTTAACACTCTTTACTAAGTGTTACTTGGTTTTGACTAGATTTTTAAGTGACCGAACTACTGTATTTATTACATTACGTTCCTCACGGGTTAAGCTAACTAAAATTAATTAGTTATGTAATTTTTTGTTACACGATGAGTGAAGTCACTACGTGAACAAGAAAACCTGTGTTCGATTGTTGAAACGATTGCTTGGAATTCATCTGCAGTGGCCATTGCATACTGATGAGGTGGCGACATAATTATCCTCTGATTTATTACCAGATGAAATACCAAAGCAGAGGTCTACACTACGCTAGGCCATTTATTATCTGAGACTCGACAATCGATTTCCGCGATTGGATAAGACCATTCAGTATATGAAAGGGGTTATCAAGTGGAGTGACAACTTATAGCTGTTGGTACACGTGCAAAATGACGTGCAAAATGCTTAGGAGGTTAATATGCTACTTCGGCTACTAAGTTAAAAATTCCGGCAATTTTTCGTATATGAGTTGACTCGTCTTAAGGCAATGATACAGTCTGGACGGATACGGACCATACGATTGAGAGGGACTCCCGACAAATTTTGTCAGGTGCCGACCGGATTATACAAGTTCTGATCTTATCAGCTATGCGCATGGGACAACTTCATACGAGCTCGTGGATGTGATAAATTCAGTTTAAAAGTATGCTGGTGGCTAAAGGACAACACTACAAGCTATTTTTGGGTAGAACTGATACGGAGCTGACTTGAAATTTCAAGGCGACGTTTGTCGACCATATAAGATTCAAGTTTAAAAAAATATTAAAAACTTGTCGAAGGTGGAAGTGATTGCTTGGACTCATATTCAACCTGTCGACGGTCGAAGTGATTGCTTGGGCACCAACAGATATTGTAAGGAGATTATATTACTAAGGTTGGGGGCAACTTTGATGTAAATTTTCCAAGGACGTCAATAACCGTCGTCATCACAGCTCAGGGATATTCAACGCATACGGCGGACACTAACAGAAAGACTTTAGATCAAACAAAATTTGGGAAATATCACAAATTTTTCATATTTATGTGACATGACGCGACGGCACTTCGACTGGCGGCGAGGTAGAGGCTGGCAGTGACGTATAAGGTTGCTTATGACGACATTACCTATGTGTAGGTTGACTTCAGTCATTACACTTTGGAATGATGTCAGTCAGTTACAGGCCTTCCAATCATTCAAAAGAGGAGTAAGGATACTCTCAGACCTGCTTACACAATGTGTTAGCATATACGGCGTACAATACTCTGAGTGACAGTGGTTAATTATGCTGCAGGCGGCACGGCTGGTGGCATGGTTCACTATATATAATTCGATATCTATCGAAGATGCGGCACATACGTTTATGACTGCTTGGCAAATTGCGTGACTGGTGTCATAGACAATTGCTGATGATTTGTTCGCGAACACAGCCTTGACAATACTAACAATGCGGCTAGTCATTTATGCTGTGGACGGAGCTGCTGTTTATCTTTCGCGGGGATGCACAATATATATTATACATATTTTATTTTTACAAAATAAGGCACACAAATATAGTACGAATGTTTCCAAGAGTATGTTCTTGTATGGTGCAGAAATCTTTACAGAAAATGTCAAACACTCGCAAAAGAGTGATTTGTGAGTACCGGTGCATGACTGGGTAGAGAGGCCACGGTCGATCAACTGTGGTATACTATGCCCAGGAGACAAGTGGGTAGGACAAGGTGTGCGTACCGCACTGGGTGACGTTGTTGCAAGTATATGTGCGGAAACAAGTTACTTAGAGTAGACACAATCGACAAGGTCTGTCACACATGACGGGGAAAGGTTATTGGGCAGATAATATGTCTGCTATGGACCCGAGTGTTCACTAACAAGTATATTTTACCCCGAGCGAATTTTACGCACACAGAGCTCTTTACATGGTGCTGACGTCAATACAAGCGTACAACTTCATTTTAGGTGTCAGAGAGGTGACACACACGATCACGATAAGATATCCAGGAGCTACCGCTAGTGTTCCTATGCTGAGAAAACACTATGAGGCTGTGTGTATTGCGATGCATAACTTGGTGCGGGAGACATCATTCAGTTACAATCGACAATTTTGCTGTGCGCTGACGAGTATAACGCAAACAATTATGAGGCAGTGTGAAGGTGACCAGGACGTTTTTATAAGGTGATACACTTAAAGTTGGACTACAACGTGATGTGGCTTGTCGATGGGTCGACAATCGACTGCCGAGCGGTAGCGTTCCCGTGGGAGGACTTGCTATGGCTCGATGAAGAATTGCTGTTCTGCTAAGGGATTTTGGTGCTGCCGCGGGAGAAACTGCTGTGGATCGTTTCTTTGCTAATGGGATTTGGTGCTGCCGCGGGAGAAACTGCTGTGGCCGGAAGAAGGATTGATACTGGGATACTACACTGGGGAGATACCGCTAGAGGATTTGTCGAGACTGGCAGCGGATTACAACGGCGAGATGGTGTTGCGCATCGCCGAGGATAGGCGGGGCGACAATCAAACATGCAAATTGATGCTACTGTTGGTGGCACAAGCGAGCTACCAGTTGATTACGTCTTCAGGAATACACGGGGTACAGTCGATTACAAGGCAAGATAATTTATGGTAAGAGCTGCCTTGGTCATTGGTATGGATGACCAAGGGAGCGATATTGCGCAAGCGCGTGTTTATGTTCACATACAAGCGTATTATGTATTGGTGCATGTAAATATAACTGACAGCACAGAAGCTGCGGGTGTGAAATACAGGTATGTGCGTGTCTAGAACAGACAATTAGATAGACTGTATAGCATCGAGTATATAGGATATTTACATATACATACACTCTCGGTAGATTCTCAAATCACACATACAATTATTATTATATTATTAAACAGAAGGCATTTATTTTGATTAAGTTACTAGAGCAGAGACACAACATACATAACACATACACACTAGCTGACACACCGCGTGTAGACATGTACAGAACATCAATCATGCAAAAACACGGCTCATTGTAGCAAAACACTATGCGGTAATGTAAATAATATTAACATACACACAAGTATAAGGCGCTATGCGTCACACATAGCACATTGCTACAAACAAATTGAAATCGATCAAACATTACAAGGGAAGGTTCAGAGAACGCTACCCAGGAGTGGATCGTGCGGTATAGTTACACGAGTGCTGGTTGTGTGTGGCAAGTATATCTATATGCTTAGAGTATAGGCGAGCAACCCTGAGGACACGGCGCATTGAACTTTGCGCGAAAACTTGAGAGTCGGTAGGAATTCGCAGCCTCAAGCGTTTTGAGTTGGATAACATTATTACGTAAAAGTCGGAACGTGCTACATTATTACGTAGGAGGCGGAATATGTACAACATCATTACGCAAGAGTCGGAACATGCAGGTATTATTACGTAACAGGTCGGAACGTGTAGCACTATTACGTAGGTGGCGGACCATGTATAACATTAATACGCAAGAGTCGGAACATGTAACACCATTACGTAGAAGTCGGAACGTGTAAGGCGCTGTGACGGAGTCACCGAATACGCGCCCAACTCGAGTATGCTCATGAGGACAACATACCACACTCACACATTCAATAATATATCAAGAGTTTACAACTTTATTTTAAACACGAGATGATAATAGTCCAATACATATGGACGGTTTGGTTAGGTACGGCATGTAGAGGCCACCTATACCCATCAATTACTAATGATACAGGCATTTATATGCTTCGTCAAACCTGTGATAATAGAAAAAAGAGGACAGTACACTGTTATTTGAGCCATTATATAACATACTGGTAACCGCCCGCAACGAGCATAGACGGACGAGAAGCGAACAATTTTTGTTAAGGTTCATAAACGTTTTGCTTTTAGTCTAATGCGTGCTACGATTTTAGCCCAATGCATTTACGTATACATTTACAAAAAACGGGGCCTTGAAATGGGCCTAAATTTTGGATTTTTTTCAATAAAAACGTTTTGAATAAAAGGTTTACGTTTAAAAATAAACGTTAGTACTTACATAACATGCAACCAACATATAACACATACAAACACGGATATCTCAGCAACTAAGCATACTACAGCGCTCTCATTTACACACATAAGAGAGAACGCTGTTAGCAACACATTAACACTAATTAGATATAGGTATCATACATATATGATGACATAAAATAATACATTCACGCCATCTCATGTATAACAAACGGCACACCTATATAATAGTTGAGAAATCTCAATGCAATGGCACATAGACTATTCATAGAAAGACAATAAGTTACATAGATACTCATATATATATATACGTCATATATTTCAGATAACTATAAGGAATATTACGCAAACGGCTTTCCAAAAACGTATAAAGAACGATACTGACTGTTTTTTTAATTTTAATCGTTTATTGTATTTTATTTTACTTTTATAATATGTATTTAATACAAATGAGAGTACTTTTGTCTGTTTTTACAGTTGAAGTGCGGGTCTTCCCAATGAATATTTTGTATTTTACGACTTCTCTGATAGTTTTAAAAGCATATAAATTTTACGACAATGCAGTAACCCCACGATCCGTGTAGGATACTTCCCTTGTATTTTATTTCTATATTTTAAATTAGACATGTCGATATAATATACATATTCATCGAAAGACCAGACTCTATCTTGGCGGGGCTGTGGACAAAGTACCCTAAGCAGATAATTAGGACCGGACGTGAGGACCGGACCAGGGAGAGGAATTCAGGACCGGATCAGTGGACCGGACTTAGGGGATTTTTTGAAGACCAGAGGACCGGACCGATTAGTGAAATAGAGAATTTAATGAGATAAAAGTGATGACTCATACGAAACCATAGAGACGGGTATTTTCACATATCCCGATGGTAGAGAAAGTCTCGTTCCACATAGGATCGTGATTAATAAATATAGCAGGCACGCCTTTTCCAATGGCACTTCTGACTGAGTTCACTTATTTCAGACTTAACACTCTTTACTAAGTGTTACTTGGTTTTGACAACAAAGTTATACTATAATCTTTGCTTGTAATGTGTATATAAAATGTATCTTTTTTCATGTATCACTAAATATACATAAAACATACCCGATGATACGCCAATCCAATCGTAGTCTTTCATAACCACGAGTCCAATATCGTATAGTTCAAGCAAATTTGTCGATCTAGACAGCAATGTCATAATATATGGCTCGTTCATCGTACCCACTTTCATTGCTTCAGTTGAAAAGTGACGGCTGTAGGAGGAGTCAACCATTTTCTTTGCGACGGATCGCAAATCATTATCGCTAACTTTCTCCTGAAATTTTTTTTTTAATCAAGATGTAAGCAACACTAATCATATCTAGACAACACACGCTAATACTTTTATATTATACCTCTGAATTGCTGCATATTTGAATTCCGTCATCTTCGGCATCTGTATCTGGGTCGGATGTTTCAGACTCTTGGTCCTGATCAATCTCATCGTTGTCTTCAACAATCTCACCGTCCTGAGAACAGTTATCTGAGTCATCTTCCGATTGCTCGGTCACATCGTATATATCTCTTTGTAGTAAAAGTCCCCTTAACCCACTATCAGTGTGGAGTTAGAATTAGTTTACAATTAATTCACACGAGGTGAATTATT
>NW_014040529.1:153434-154613 GCF_001186125.1 Sphaeroforma arctica JP610
TCTCAGAACCGGATAGCTGAAAGGAGCTTGCAAATTACGACAGGAGCAAAGTCTTCCGAGCACAGATAAGTGAAAAGAAACCCCCCCTTCCGTTTTGCTCGGTTTGATACACTTGCGTGATTTATATATATATATATATATTTATATTTTAAGCAGATTTTTATTATTATTATAAATCTAGAGCAAATTTGAGTTATTAGTAATATATGCAGAAATTAACAGGTGCCCAGTTTATTTAGCTGATGAGCATTTTCTTCTTTTTCTAGAACAAATAGTTATCCGACCATCCGGTCGAATACTCTACTTCTATTCAAAAAATATATATATATATTTAAATTATATATATATATATATACATTTTCCCCCCCAATAAGTTTTATATAATTTACGACCACGGATAATGTCGCCCAGTTCGTAGTTGGTTTGTACGTAGGGTTCAATTTGAAATATCGACAATAATTACAAACAACCATTCATTCTTCTTTTGATTCTTTAATCTATCTTCAGTCCGAAAATCCAGATACTTCAATTCCAATGCGACTTTTCAGGCCGTCGTTGGCAATCAAGGCCTCCCTCTGACTAACTAGCAGCCCATAGGACGTTTGAACAATGTTTTGACTGGCCTAGTCAGTCCGCACAACACGAACATGATGCAGTATCGCAGTTAGGGGTATAGAATAACGTAATTTGGCGTAGAGAAGGTCGATATGGCAGGTTTTCGTAGGTGTGGGCGAGTACAGCGACGACAATGGGTAGATAAAGGTAATCGAGAAAAGCAGGTAGCAATGTAGAATCGACAGTGTCAGACGACGTAGAATGGAAACGAATGAATTAAGCGCGCGTAAGACAGTTAGCAATGCAGAAGAGGAGCTAGGCACAGTTTGGGAGAAACTGAGACAGAAAGAATGCGATTTCAACTCGTATTTTCAACAAATATCAACTACTGGAGCAAGTTTTGGTAATCAATTGGCCAGACGAAAATACTGGCATGGTTAGAAGATCGATTTTTCGAAGATATCTCCGAGTTGAATGTTTGGCCATCGTTGCATGCGCGAACTTCGATGGTCACGAAAGCATATATAAAAATATATATCACGGAGAGTATTGAGCCCACGACCAACACACAACTAAATTAACCGATGTTACAAGCTAGAATATATTTTCATATATATATATACA
>NW_014040529.1:155160-156717 GCF_001186125.1 Sphaeroforma arctica JP610
ATATACTTGAATTTTCATTCTAGAGGAAGGAAGTCAACGTAAGTGAATTAGCCGTAGGACCAGTAAGTAGCATGGTACGGTTGAATGATTGTTAGTGAAAACTAAGGAGAACGAGAACGTTATCGCCGACGTATAAGGCGAATCGCCAAGATGCAGCGGACTCTTGCAAGGAACAGAAGAAATAGTACCTGCAAGAGTAGACAGCACTTATCAGGCATCATGCAAGTACACTCAAATTGGTTTGAATAGGGAATTTGTTTTTTGGTTTTCCAACTTCAAAACCGATGTAATTACCTTGGGCTTCAAGGTTATGCAGGCCTCGGGTTTGATTTTATGTTGGAGTACAGTGGTCCGAAGGTTGGATTAAAGGAGCATTCAGAACGCTAGAACACGACAGGCGGTTGATCATTGAACACGCTTCGAGACTATCAGCAACTCTTAATTACTCCTATAGGCAGAGCAAAGGGGAGCAAAACGAGTACCCATTTACAAAACCAACCCAAACAAAATGATTAGCAATCATTAAGGAGCAAGGTGTATTCGAGCGCAACGAGTTTCGGGGACCCGCAAGCAGACCTCGTAGACATCAACATGATTCAATGATAATTAGCTGTTTTGGGTATCACGAGAGGAGGACGGCGGACGAAAGTGTGTAACACAAATAGCTGAGTTCAACTATTATATAATAGCCGACACTCCTTCAATCTGGACCAACTATTCATCATCAACACAAAGCCATACATCGGAGTCTTAACATCAAGATGCCTATGCGTCCAGCACCCCGCAGCCCTCGACGCACTCGTCGCGACGGCAAAGTAACCCAGAGATCCTTGTCAGATTTCGAGCAGACCCGCCAAGGAGGCACAGCTTCTTCGCGCCAGACAGTAGCATCGCGTCGAAGAGATGAACAACCGCGATATAAACAGACAGACCAAGACATGCACCAGGCAGCAAGCAGGCAACATCCGTTGGGGCACGGGTCTCGCTTATCGGCAAGAGGGAGAGCAGATCCAGATGACAGTGAGGTGCAATTTGTGATTAAGCATACTAGTCGTTCAAAGTCTGCTGAACCAGCAGCTGAGCGACACAGGTTAGCCAACGTCCGAGGTACCTCGGGCATTCATTCAGCGGGTGATATATCTCATTCATGGCAGTCTTTTCATCGAGCACCTGTACGAGATTTCACTCGAAAGCGAACTCGATCGGGGAGTTTCACCAGTGCAAGTCAGGATTCCATCGCAGGCAACGGGGATGAGCGACCAGTCCAACGGCATGGCAATATGTCAGGGTGGGCCACGGGCACTCGTCAGTGAAAATCTGACGAAATCAGGGGCCGACAGCTAGAGCAATATTTGAGCGACCCACATGGGGATTATCGTAGGGAAGTAGAACGAGAACAACTACGTAGACGATGGGAACTCAGCGGACAGCACTGAGACTTCGCGCGATCGATGCAGGATATGCGCAAGGCTAGTTACGTCGACGACGGTAAGCGCAAGTCTAGTGACGTCGACGACGGTAATATTCATGGCAGCAGAAAACGACCACACAAAGACG